>NC_092281.1:921072-1086072 GCF_036320965.1 Panulirus ornatus
AACACACGCATGATCAGCGTGAGTGTGGGCAGGTAACACATGCATGATCAGCGTGAGTGTGGGCAGGTAACACATGCATGATCAGTTTGAGTGTGGGCAGGTAACACATGCATGATCAGCGTGAGTGTGGGCAGGTAACACATGCATGATCAGCGTGAGTGTGGGCAGGTAACACACGCATGATCAGCGTGAGTGTGGGTAGGCAACACATGCATGATCAGCGTGAGTGTGGGTAGGCAACACTTGCATGATCAGCGTGAGTGTGGGTAGGCAACACACGCATGATCAGCGTGAGTGTGGGTAGGCAACACATGCATGATCAGCATGAGTGTGGGTAGGCAACACACGCATGATCAGCGTGAGTGTGGGCAGGTAACACACGCATGATCAGCGTGAGTGTGGGTAGGCAACACATGCATGATCAGCGTGAGTGTGGGTAGGCAACACTTGCATGATCAGCGTGAGTGTGGGTAGGCAACACACGCATGATCAGCGTGAGTGTGGGTAGGCAACACATGCATGATCAGCATGAGTGTGGGTAGGCAACACACGCATGATCAGCGTAAGTGTGGGCAGGTAACACATGCATGATCAGCGTGAGTGTGGGTAGGCAACACATGCATGATCAGCGTGAGTGTGGGTAGGCAACACTTGCATGATCAGCGTGAGTGTGGGTAGGCAACACACGCATGATCAGCGTGAGTGTGGGTAGGCAACACATGCATGATCAGCATGAGTGTGGGTAGGCAACACACGCATGATCAGCGTGAGTGTGGGCAGGTAACACACGCATGATCAGCGTGAGTGTGGGCAGGTAACACATGCATGATCAGCGTGAGTGTGGGTAGGCAACACATGCATGATCAGCGTGAGTGTGGGTAGGCAACACTTGCATGATCAGCGTGAGTGTGGGTAGGCAACACACGCATGATCAGCGTGAGTGTGGGCAGGTAACACACGCATGATCAGCGTGAGTGTGGGTAGGCAACACATGCATGATCAGCGTGAGTGTGGGCAGGTAACACACGCATGATCAGCGTGAGTGTGGGTAGGTAACACACGCATGATCAGCGTGAGTGTGGGCAGGTAACACATGCATGATCAGCGTGAGTGTGGGTAGGCAACACTTGCATGATCAGCGTGAGTGTGGGCAGGTAACACATGCATGATCAGCGTGAGTGTGGGCAGGTAACACATGCATGATCAGCGTGAGTGTGGGCAGGTAACACACGCATGATCAGCGTGAGTGTGGGCAGGTAACACACGCATGATCAGCGTGAGTGTGGGTAGGTAACACACGCATGATCAGCGTGAGTGTGGGCAGGTAACACACGCATGATCAGCGTGAGTGTGGGCAGGTAACACATGCATGATCAGCGTGAGTGTGGGCAGGTAACACATGCATGATCAGCGTGAGTGTGGGCAGGTAACACATGCATGTTCAGCGTGAGTGTGGGTAGGCAACACATGCATGATCAGCGTGAGTGTGGGTAGGCAACACTTGCATGATCAGCGTGAGTGTGGGTAGGCAACACACGCATGATCAGCGTGAGTGTGGGTAGGCAACACATGCATGATCAGCATGAGTGTGGGTAGGCAACACACGCATGATCAGCGTGAGTGTGGGCAGGTAACACATGCATGATCAGCGTGAGTGTGGGTAGGCAACACATGCATGATCAGCGTGAGTGTGGGTAGGCAACACTTGCATGATCAGCGTGAGTGTGGGTAGGCAACACACGCAGGATCAGCGTGAGTGTGGGCAGGTAACACACGCATGATCAGCGTGAGTGTGGGTAGGCAACACTTGCATGATCAGCGTGAGTGTGGGTAGGCAACACACGCATGATCAGCGTGAGTGTGGGCAGGTAACACATGCATGATCAGCGTGAGTGTGGGCAGGTAACACATGCATGATCAGCGTGAGTATGGGTAAGCAACACATGCATGATCAGCGTGAGTGTGGGTAGGCAACACATGCATGATCAGCGTGAGTGTGGGTAGGCAACACATGATGTATTCCGTCATGCATGTCATGCACAACAGCAAGGCCGGCTTCACTCGCTCAGAAACGCAACAGTTCAAATGTTTTTCTTGCAGATATAAACAACATTTCTGGTCTGTGTTGTGTTGCTGATTGACGTGTGTTGTGTAAGACCTTGTGGATGTCGCTTGTTGCGTGTGTTAGATGGGTAGACGTCGTTTGCTGGTGGGGCCCCTGGGGTTGTCCACACGTCCCCCAGGCCCCAGCACCTGCTGGTGGAGCCCCCTGGGGTCGTCCACACGTCCCCCAGCCCCAGCACCTGCTGGTGAAGCCCCTGAGGTCGGTCACACGTCCCCCAGGCCGCAACAGCTGCTGGTGGAGCCCCCGGGGTCGTCCACACGTCTCACAGGCCCCAGTAGCAGCTGGTGGAGCCCCTGGGGTTGTCCACACGTCCCCCAGCCCCAGCACCTGCTGGTGGGGCCTCTTGAGGTCGTCCACACGTCCCCCAGGCCCCAGTAGCTGCTGGTGGAGCCTCCGGGGTCGTCCACACGTCCCCCAGGCCCCAGTAGCTGCTGGTGGAGCCCCTGTTGTCGTCCACACGTCTCCCAGGCCCCAGTAGCTGCTGCTGGAGCCCCTGGGGGTCGTCCAAACGTCCCCTAGGCACCAGTAGCTGCTGGTGGAGCCCCTGGGGTCGTCCACACGTCTCCCAGGCCCCAGTAGCTGCTGCTGGAGCCCCTGGGGGTCGTCCAAACGTCTCACAGGCCCCAGTAGCTGCTGGTGGAGCCCCTGGGGGTCGTCCACACGTCCCCCAGGCCCCAGTAGCTGCTGGTGGAGCCCCTGGGGTCGTCCACACGTCCCCTAGGCCGTAGTAGCTGCTGGTGGAGCCCCTGGGGTCGTCCACACGTCCCCTAGGCCGTAGTAGCTGCTGGTGGGGCCTCCCAGCCGGATGGGAAGGTGTCACAAGTCTCGGGGATGGAGGGAACCTGATGCAGGATGTGACGACACACTTGCCTCTCCTCAGTGTCATTTATGCCACCTGTTGTGTAACCTGAGGGGCAGCCATGGACTGCGCAGATTTAGCAAGGAAACAATACCATACATCCTAGTACCATACATTCTAGTACCATACAATATAATACCATACATCATAGTACCATACATCTTAGTACCATACATCATAGTACCTTACATCCTAGTACCATACATCATGGTACCATACATGTTAGTACCATACTTGTAGGCTGGTCGTGTGTGTGGTCGAGCACCATCATCATCAACACAACGGAGACCCATTTGTGACGCCGCACCTGCTGTATGTGTGATGTTAGCGTCGTGATGTTAGCGTCGTGATGTTAGTGTCGTGATGTTAGCGTCGTATAACATGTTAAGAGAGTCGAACCCTGGGTGAAGCAAGAACTGTGAGGGGTAGACCTGGGTACGTTAGGGAAACACAGAGGGAGAAATATGATACTTGCGTCTTGAAGGTTATACTGTGTCTGGCTACACCAGATGAGGCTTCAGTGTGTCTGGCTACACCAGGTGAGGCTTCAGTGTGTCTGTCTACACCAGGTGAGGCTTCAGTGTGTCTGGCTACACCAGGTGAGGCTTCAGTGTGTCTGGCTACACCAGGTGAGGCTTCAGTGTGTCTGGCTACACCAGGTGAGGCTTCAGTGTGTCTGGCTACACCAGGTGAGGCTTCAGTGTGTCTGGCTACACCAGGTGAGGCTTCAGTGTGTCTGGCTACACCAGGTGAGGCTTCAGTGTGTCTGGCTACACCAGGTGAGGCTTCAGTGTGTCTGGCTACACCAGGTGAGGCTTCAGTGTGTCTGGCTATACCAGGTGAGGCTTCAGTGTGTCTGGCTACACCAGGTGAGGCTTCAGTGTGTCTGGCTACACCAGGTGAGGCTTCAGTAAAGTTAATGGCAGTTTAGGGAGCTAGAATGATGGGAATACCCTTGGGTGTGTTCAGTTATTTACAAAGTATGAAAATGTAAACACTGCAGAGCAGAACCCAGGGCCATGTGTGGAGGAGGGACCTCACAACACAGGGAGGGTGTATGTGGTCGCGAGGGAGGGACCTCACAACACAGGGAGGGTGTATGTGGTCGTGAGGGAGGAACCTCACAACACAGGGAGGGTGTATGTGGTCGTGAGGGAGGAACCTCACAACACAGGGAGGGTGTATGTGGTCGTGAGGGAGGAACCTCACAACACAGGGAGGGTGTATGTGGTCGTGAGGGAGGGACCACACAACACAGGGAGGGTGTATGTGGTCGCGAGGGAGGGACCTCACAACACAGGGAGGGTGTATGTGGTCGTGAGGGAGGAACCTCACAACACAGGGAGGGTGTATGTGGTCGTGAGGGAGGGACCTCACAACACAGGGAGGGTGTATGTGGTCGTGAGGGAGGAACCTCACAACACAGGGAGGGTGTATGTGGTCGTGAGGGAGGGACCACACAACACAGGGAGGGTGTATGTGGTCGTGAGGGAGGGACCACACAACACAGGGAGGGTGTATGTGGTCGTGATGGAGGGACCACACAACACAGGGAGGGTGTATGTGGTCGTGAGGGAGGGACCACACAACACAGGGAGGGTGTATGTGGTCGTGAGGGAGGAACCACACAACACAGAGAGGGTGTATGTGGTCGTGAGGGAGGAACCTCACAACACAGGGAGGGTGTATGTGGTCGTGAGGGAGGAACCACACAACACAGAGAGGGTGTATGTGGTCGTGAGGGAGGAACCTCACAACACAGGGAGGGTGTATGTGGTCGTGAGGGAGGAACCTCACAACACAGGGAGGGTGTATGTGGTCGTGAGGGAGGGACCACACAACACAGGGAGGGTGTATGTGATCGTGAGGGAGGAACCTCACAACACAGGGAGGGTGTATGTGGTCGTGAGGGAGGGACCTCACAACACAGAGAGGGTGTATGTGGTCGTGAGGGAGGAACCTCACAACACAGGGAGGGTGTATGTGGCCGTGAGGGAGGAACCTCACAACACAGAGGGTCGTGAGATCATGTTCAACACCTGTACGACGCACAGAAGACCATCTCAAAGATAGATAAATACAAGCAATATTTCCACTGTCACTGAACCAGATGTGTTGCACACGTGTGGCCCTCCGTGCTGTAGCCATGACTAACACTAGACATGAGCCATTCATGTGTTGCCTCAGGTTCGACTCCCGGATGTTGCAGGCTGTTTGCAGTCAACCCAGGTGTTCATCTTCCCCTCAGGGTTGATCAAGATGCTGTGGAGCTGTTCCTTCAACTGTGCGATGTCCTGTGAATGTCAGGGGAAGACATGGAAGACATGAACAGTGACAGCATTAACTTCATGACGTAGGAGGCAGGCTGAGCCACCTCACAGTGCACTGTTGTCCCGGAGTTCCACACAGAACCAGACTTTATTCTTTCACTGTTACGATCATAACAAACTTACGACCAGTAAGCCAGTCCCCAGTTTGCTTTCACCAACACTGAAAAATACAGTATTGATTTCAACTTCAGGAAAACATCGTGCGCCTTTTGTTCGGAAGTGCTTGGTCATGTACACCTGGCGGCCGGTATATGAATTTAAAAAACCTGTCATACGACCACCGGGCCTTGTGTGAGGCAGTGCTCAACACGCGACAAGTCTTTGTTGTGTGGGAGGGTTCCTCCAGGCGATGCCAGCAAGCAGTCCATCTGTGACAGGTGCTGGACGAGTAATCATGGAGGCCACAGTAGCATCAGGTTCACTACAGTCGTAAAGTCTTCATCGTTCATCAGCTGACAACATTGTGGTTATGATATAAAGAAAACGAAGCTCGAGGGACAGATGAATAGTGGAGAAAACTCCTACAAAATGTCTTGGTGACGCCAGACTTGTCGTCCTGCTTCACCAGTTCACCTCATCGTCTTCCGTTCCTCTGCTGCACCTCGCTACCTCACCTTTACCTGCGTAAACCCTCATCTTCCTCCTCGCAAACACTTTTTGAAACTTAGACACCAAACGCCAGAACCGTGCCATCTACACACAGGCTCCCCTCCTCCCTCCTTCACACACACACACACACACACAAACAGACACAACCTTAGCGTGCTTGTAGACCCGTCCTTCTCTCTACGACCTTTGCATACATCTTACCACCCTATCCATAAACAGCTTAAACATCTATGGTGACGTACTATCTTAAGGCACTGCGCGCCCTCCTTCCCTTCTGTTCAAACATTTGACTCCATCTCTCGATAAAAACTCCATCCTGTATCTTGCACAACGGAATACCAACCAGTACCTTGCCACATTTCGTCTTACGGTTTGCCATGACTGTCACTCCACATACCACCTCGACCCAAAGACCCCCCCCCCCACATCCGCCGCCCTTCATCTAACACACTTAACATTCTTCAAGATACTCACTACATCTATTTTTCACTTTCTTTTTTCTCTCATAACTTCCGTGCGTCCTTCCCTCGCTGATCTCCCCGTTGTTTGTTTACTCTTCTGTCACTGTTTACAACATCTCCAAAACATTTTCTCGTTCTTCTTGAATGCTAACACTTCTCCGCCCTGTCTCTCATTGAACCCCTCTTCCTGCCCATATACTTTCCTCTTGACCCTTTCTCGTTTTCACTGGTATATTTCTAATAACTTGCATTCCTTCTCTTCAAGTGCCGCTTGCACACTTCTCTTTTCTCTTTCATTAGCAACTGATCCTCCTCGTCCTATCTCACTCACTTCATCCGCAGATGAGAGATGAGAGATGAGAGAGCGTCTCGCCGTCACTGTGTTATGGTTCTTATCTCTCAGAGAAAAGTGTTCAGGAACAGAAGACACGAAGGTGAGGTTTCACACATGTTCTCTCGAGGTTGTCCCGAAGAGACCCAGCCTTGCAACGCCCCTGTTCTCATGAGACACCTTCCTGGACGTCGCCACACCATGAGGAACGTCGCCACCCCATGAGGAACGTCACCACACCATGAGGAACGTCACCACACCATGAGGAACGTTGCCACACCATGAGGAACGTCACCACACCATGAGGAACGTTGCCACACCATGAGGAACGTCACCACACCATGAGGAACGTCACCACACCATGAGGAACGTTGCCACACCATGAGGAACGTCACCACCCCATGAGGAACGTCACCACACCATGAGGAACGTCGCCACACCATGAGGAACGTCACCACACCATGAGGAACGTCACCACCCCATGAGGAACGTCACCACACCATGAGGAACGTCACCACACCATGAGGAACGTCACCACACCATGAGGAACGTTGCCACACCATGAGGAACGTCACCACACCATGAGGAACGTTGCCACACCATGAGGAACGTCACCACACCATGAGGAACGTCACCACACCATGAGGAACGTCACCACACCATGAGGAACGTCACCACACCATGAGGAACGTTGCCACACCATGAGGAACGTCACCACACCATGAGGAACGTCACCACACCATGAGGAACGTCACCACCCCATGAGGAACGTCACCACACCATGAGGAACGTCACCACACCATGAGGAACGTCACCACACCATGAGGAACGTTGCCACACCATGAGGAACGTCACCACACCATGAGGAACGTTGCCACACCATGAGGAACGTCACCACACCATGAGGAACGTCACCACACCATGAGGAACGTCACCACACCATGAGGAACGTCACCACACCATGAGGAACGTTGCCACACCATGAGGAACGTCACCACCCCATGAGGAACGTCACCACACCATGAGGAACGTCGCCACACCATGAGGAACGTCACCACACCATGAGGAACGTCACCACCCCATGAGGAACGTCACCACACCATGAGGAACGTCACCACACCATGAGGAACGTCACCACACCATGAGGAACGTTGCCACACCATGAGGAACGTCACCACCCCATGAGGAACGTCACCACACCATGAGGAACGTCGCCACACCATGAGGAAACGTCACCACACCATGAGGAACGTTCACCACCCATGAGGAAACGTTGCCACACCATGAGGAACGTCGCCACACCATGAGGAACGTTGCCACCCCATGAGGAACGTCAGCCACACCATGAGGAAACGTTGCCACACCATGAGGAACGTTGCCACACCATGAGGAACGTCGCCACCCCATGAGGAACGTTGCCACACCATGAGGAACGTTGCCCACACCATGAGGAACGATTGCCAACACCATGAGGAACGTCACCACCCATGAGGAACGTACCACACATGAGGAACGTGCCACACCATGAGGAACGTTGCCACACCATGAGGAACGTTGCCACCCCATGAGGAACGTCAGCACACCATGAGGAACGTCACCACACCATGAGGAACGTTGCCACACCATGAGGAACGTTGACCACACCATGAGGGAAACGTACCACACCATGAGGAACGTTGCCACACCATGAGGAACGTCCCACACCTGAGGAACGTTGCACAACCATGAGGAACGTCACCACACCATGGGAACGTTGCCACACCATGAGGAACGTCACCACACCATGAGGAACGTTGCCACACCATGAGGAACGTCACCACACCATGAGGAACGTGCCACACCATGAGGAACGTCACCCCACACCATGAGGAACGTCGCCACACCATGAGGAACGTCACCAACACCATGAGGAACGTTGCCACACCATGAGGAACGTCGCCACACCATGAGGAACGTCACCACACCATGAGGAACGTCGCCACCCCATGAGGAACGTCACCACACCATGAGGAACGTTGCCACACCATGAGGAACGTCGCCACACCATGAGGAACGTCACCACCCCATGAGGAACGTCACCACACCATGAGGAACGTTGCCACACCATGAGGAACGTCACCACACCATGAGGAACGTTGCCACACCATGAGGAACGTCGCCACACCATGAGGAACGTTGCCACACCATGAGGAACGTTGCCACCCCATGAGGAACGTCACCACACCATGAGGAACGTCGCCACACCATGAGGAACGTCACCACACCATGAGGAACGTCGCCACCCCATGAGGAACGTCGCCACACCATGAGGAACGTCACCACACCATGAGGAACGTCGCCACACCATGAGGAACGTTGCCACACCATGAGGAACGTCGCCACACCATGAGGAACGTCACCACACCATGAGGAACGTCGCCACCCCATGAGGAACGTCGCCACACCATGAGGAACGTCACCACACCATGAGGAACGTCGCCACACCATGAGGAACGTTGCCACACCATGAGGAACGTCACCACACCATGAGGAACGTCACCACACCATGAGGAACGTCGCCGCCCCAGGAGGAATATGGCCAGCCCGCCATGGGATGAGACGGAGTGAACTACGTGATCAGTTCTGTTTGTCTCCGTTGACGACGAAAATTTGACTCAGATAACATCATTGTGTGTGGCGCGAGTGTAACCCCGGGCTGTAGCTGAGCCTCCCTCCAGCTCTCTCAGTAAAGCAAGCGAACTTTTGTCTCTTGATTCCGGGCGGGGGGCCGTGTGGCCAGCTGTGCCCCAGCTGGACGACCTGAGTGAGGCAAGTCCGGAAGCGGAAAGCAGGAGGCGAGGTTGGCTCCTCCGTGCACGACTCACGCCTTCCCTCACCGTCAGACTGATGCAAGACGAGTGTTGAGGGGGACATGGGAGGGACAGATAACAGGAGAGTCGAGGATGTCAGGGAAGAAATGGGATCCCGGAGGCTTAACCTTACCTGTGGGAGGAACAGGAGACACAACCAGACGGCACCACAACACCTCCCAAGTTTCATCGTCAGGAAGAGAACCTTATGAGAACCAGGTCCAGGGCGTTGCCCTCCGCTGTACTGAGGCAAACACTGGTCACTGGTCAACCAGGACAAAGGCAAGTATAGGTCACATGTATGTTTAACAATACACGTACTCACAACCTGTTTTTTATTACTGTTATAAAGGCAATCATTGTGCCAACTGAGGACACTGTGATGTTGAGGTAGACGTGATAGCGAGAGGCCAACACCAGCTGGAGTCATCTTAAATATATGTTTCCCAGGAAGGTCTTATGTGACGATGGTCCAAGAAACCAGTTCACACGTACATTTACTCTCCTCATTGCCTCACCCTGAGTTCCCATCGTCCCCACCACCGCTGACACACCTCTTTCCCTGGGTCCCCGTGTCTCCCTGGGTCCCCGTGTCTCCCTGGGTCCCCGTGTCTCCCTGGGTCCCCGTGTCTCCCTGGGTCCCCGTGTCTCCCTAGGTCTCCATGTCTCCCTGGGTCCCCGTGTCTCCCTGGGTTCTCGTGTCTCTCTGGGTTCCCGTGTCTCCTTGGGTTCCCGTGTCTCCTTGGGTCCCCGTGTCTCCTTGGGTTCCCGTGTCTCCCTGGGTTCCCGTGTCTCCCTGGGTCCCCTGACACATCTGTCACCAAACCCTTTTGAGCACGACGGTACGACCCTTGAGCACGAGGGTACGACCCTTGAGCACGAGGGTACGACCCTTGAGCACGACGGTACGACCCTTGAGCACGAGGGTACGACCCTTGAGCACGACGGTACGATCCTTGAGTACGACCTTTGACCTGATTCTCATGGTTGGGGTGAAGGTCAGGTCATCGTAGGGCCCTAGGTCAGCTGCTGGTCATCAGACAAAGCCAGTGGGCTGTCTCACCCGGTCTGGTGGCTTTGCAATAAGCAGTTCTCGGGACTCGGTCGGTCACTGCTGGGGCACGACCGAACGCTCGGGAACCCGCCTTTGTCTCATGCGAAAGCGGACACTGCAGTGACGCAGTGATGACGTCACATGCCTCTTCACGGTTATGACGTCAGAAGTGACATTATTATTTTTTCCCCCCTCACTTTTCTCATGAACCAATTATGTGTGAAGCGTTTCTCTGACTCATCTTCGTCGTCTTACTCGCGAGCTACACATAACGTCTCATAAATATGACGTAAATATAACGAAATTAGAATTTTAGACATAGACGCTGCGCAGTTGGAGGCGAGAGTTAGTTTTGTGACCTGCTGTAATGGTGGTCCGACCATGTGGTCTGAGGGTACACCACTGACCATGTGGCCTGAGGGTACACTGCTGACCATGTGGCCTGAGGGTACACTGCTGACCATGTGGCCTGGGGGTACACTGCTGACCATGTGGCCTGAGGGTACACTGCTGACCATGTGGCCTGAGGGTACACTACTGACCGTGTGGCCTGAGGGTACACTGCTGACCATGTGGCCTGAGGGTACACTGTTGACCATGTGGCCTGAGGGTACACTACTGACCATGTGGCCTGAGGGTACACTGCTGACCATGTGGCCTGAGGGTACACTGCTGACCATGTGGCCTGGGGGTACACTGCTGACCATGTGGCCTGAGGGTACACTGCTGACCATGTGGCCTGAGGGTACACTACTGACCGTGTGGCCTGAGGGTACACTGCTGACCATGTGGCCTGAGGGTACACTGTTGACCATGTGGCCTGAGGGTACACTGTTGACCATGTGGCCTGAGGGTACACCGCTGACCATGTGGCCTGAGGGTACAATGTTGACCATGTGGCCTGAGGGTACACTGTTGACCATGTGGCCTGAGGGTACACTGCTGACCATGTGGCCTGAGGGTACACTACTGACCGTGTGGCCTGAGGGTACACTGTTGACCATGTGGCCTGAGGGTACACTGCTGACCATGTGGCCTGAGGGTACACTGCTGACCATGTGGCCTGGGGGTACACTGCTGACCATGTGGCCTGAGGGTACACTGCTGACCATGTGGCCTGAGGGTACACTACTGACCGTGTGGCCTGAGGGTACACTGTTGACCATGTGGCCTGAGGGTACACTGCTGACCATGTGGCCTGAGGGTACACTGCTGACTATGTGGCCTGGGGGTACACTACTGACCATGTGGCCTGAGGGTACACTGCTGACCATGTGGCCTGAGGGTACACTACTGACCGTGTGGCCTGAGGGTACACTGTTGACCATGTGGCCTGAGGGTACACTGCTGACCATGTGGCCTGAGGGTACACTGCTGACCATGTGGCCTGAGGGTACACTGCTGACCGTGTGGCCTGAGACTTACCTCCACAGTGAGGCACTGATGAGTAAGACTGAAGACTTACTCCACAGTGAGGCACTGATGAGTAAGGCTGAAGACTTACTCCACAGTGAGGCACTGATGAGTAAGGCTGAAGACTTACTCCACAGTGAGGCACTGATGAGTAAGGCTGAAGACTTACTCCACAGTGAGGCACTGATGAGTAAGAGTTAAGACTCACCAGATGCCAAGTGATGACCATCATGAGTCCTGACTGTGATCATCATCTGTAAACATGAATCATGGTAGTCTATACGTGAAAGCGTCTTGTGAGTTGACCAGTTTCCAGTTTACCGCCAGAATACCACAGTAGATGAATCATACACCATCATTACTGGGCCTTGAGACATGCGAGTAAGCAGGTTGTGAATGTTATGTACGATACAACAGTTGGAAGATGTGGTCATGTGTTGCTGGAACCTGATCACGTAATGAAAGAAAACACGAGAAAGGCCTGAGGTAAACCCACACTCAGACATGATTTGTCATCATGGGAAAATGTACAAACATTTCTGCCTTTACTTAACAATTTAGTAACTTGCATCACATTTACCGTGGAGGTGGAAGATCATTGTGTTGCCATTTTTAGACTTCATGATCCATAGAGTTGGAAACATGTTCAGCATATACAGAAAACCCACCAATGTTTGTTCATATACTTATTGATATTCAGCTCAACATGACAGAGTTAAACCATCACCATTCTAGTAAATGTTCTTTAGGGCATTACGTAGATGTAGTCCAGAATTTACTGTTAATGGATTTAAAAGAAAAATTCTATTGCATCCAAGTTAAAGTAACCTAGATCTTTCATTGATAAATCCCTTAAGTTGGCGAAGAAATATTTCATAGAGTTAACCCCAAACCTCCCATTGATTTCAAGTACCTTTTAATTCTCTGTTTTAATGATAATTTACATTACTTCCCAGGTTGCGTAAATCCTTTAATGTAAATGACGCCTTCGGCATTAACTTTCATATTATGAATACCTTGATATTTTGCGGGCTGTGTTTACAAAATACCTTGTAACACATGTAATATGTTATATATTGGGTAGACTGGTAAGGTTTGGATGATAGACAAGAATCAAATGATTGGTTTAATCATACTATAAATTATGACTATCATACTGATTGAGTAACGCTAAATCAGTTATTAACTGTGTAACTCCGTGACAGAAAGAAATATCATTGAATCTTCTCGTGGTACGTACACAAAAAATCTTAACACTAATATTAGGGAAGGTCTGTACAAACTGGATAACTCTGTCGTAGGCAAAATGTGTAAACAGTTCCGTGTTGTGTCCA
This sequence comes from Panulirus ornatus, assembly GCF_036320965.1. Classification (NCBI taxonomy): domain Eukaryota; kingdom Metazoa; phylum Arthropoda; class Malacostraca; order Decapoda; family Palinuridae; genus Panulirus; species Panulirus ornatus. The sequence continues at coordinate 934,438 of NC_092281.1, forward strand.
CATACAAACTTGTATGACGGGCAGAATGCCAGACCCCAAGCACCATCCATCGTCCGGTAACATTTGTTTACCAACAGCATCTTAGTTCCGCCTCCTCTTTGTTGATAAACTGACTGTTTTTTTAAATCTTCTGTCTCATTCTTGCGCCTTCTCTAATGGTGTGATCATTACACGAAAGTGCACTTGGGAGCTTAATATATATATATATATATATATATATATATATATATATATATATATATATATATATATATATATATATATATATATATATATACGAACTGTAGGCAGTATCCATCTATCGACGAGGTCCGAGGGGAGGATGAACACTAGGGATTGGCTGTGGGCCGATTGCTGGACCCAGCACCTGAACCCTGGGGCGGCCCCTTGTGTACAGCCAGAGTTACCTGAGCTGACTACGCAAGCCAAGACCAGGAAACAGATTTTCCTGTTCCCAAGCCACAAGGTCTTGAGAATCACTGTTATTGTTTGTTGTTGTTGTTGTTGTTGTTGTTGTTGTTGTTGGTGTGTGTGTGTGTGTGTGTGTGTGTGTGTGTACCAAGCCTGCTGCTGTATGTACATCAGAGGTCAATGGTTGTGTGGAGATAACATGACCCCTGACCCGGGTCTGTCAAGACTTTATAAATAAACGAATTTTCAAGATCGTACCTGACCATCTTGACCCACAGCAGCCCTTAGGGAAGAAGGCCCTTAGGTCATTGGTGCTGGGAAGGAAGCAGCCCTTAGGGAAGAAGGCCCTTAGGTCAGTGGTGCTGGAAAGGAAGCAGCCCTTAGGGAAGAAGGCCCTTAGGTCAGTGGTGCTGGGGAGGGAGCAGCCCTTAGGACAGCGGTACCAGGAGGGACTGGGGAGTGTAGTACGTCCCACCACCATAGAGGGAGTGACCCTGACAGGGAGGGTCACTGTAGTGTATCCCTGAGCGGGCAGTTGAGGGATTGGTACAGAGTGTGGATGATGAACGTAAGACTTCATCTGTCTGGTCTCCACAGGTCGACCCTCACGGTGATGACCTGGGTGGAGTCTGCTTGGCTCGGGCGGCAGCTGGAGGTAGGTACAGAGAGGAGGGGGACAGTTTGTGGCAGAGTCTCGCGTTGCCTGCCATACTGATGTGTCATGAACCAGGAAGTGATCGCAGTGCCACGGCAACCAGGTCATGCACCACCTCACAAGAGGGTCTCGTCCTCGCGGGCAAATGTGGTGGCGTCGGTGTGGCTGTGTGTGGGTGCAGGGGCTGAGAGCAGAGACGCTTGTTGGGCCTTGTTATCAACGGTTGGCGACGACGTGTGCACGTATGCAGAGGGCCAAGACGTGTGAGGCACGGCAGTGACTGAGTCTCCTGCAGGGCAGTGTCTCCGGGCGGTCTCATCTGGTGCAGTGACTTCACAGTTCATGTCCTCAACCGGCCACTGCATCGCTCACACTTACCAGGGACATAGCCACGGTTCTCACACTTACCAGGGACATAGCCACGGTTCTCACACTTACCAGGAACATAGCCACGGTTCTCACACTTACCAGGGACATAGCCACGGTTCTCACACTTACCAGGGACATAGCCACGGTTCTCACACTTACCAGGAACATAGCCACGGTTCTCACACTTACCAGGGACATAGCCACGGTTCTCACACTTACCAGGGACATAGCCACGGTTCTCACACTTACCAGGAACATAGCCACGGTTCTCACACTTACCAGGGACATAGCCACGGTTCTACACCATAATTCATGTTGAAATGTTTATTTGTCTTAGTATACAGAGAAAAAGAATTTTAATGATAGTATGAGCGAAGAGAACATGACAATTGAGAGGGAGGGTGGTAGGTGGAAGCAAGTACAAAACTTCTAATTAGATTTTCGTAAGATATTTAGACATTTAGATAACCTAATATCGTGTGATGTTACAAAACCAAAACTATATATAAGCTAATTATAGTAACTTGGACATGAAGTGATCAGTAATTACATGATGTTAACTGTCTTCTCGCAACCGTATTGCTGGTGTTGAATCCTCCGTGGCCCTCAGTACACTCCTTTGTCAAGCTGCACTGTCTGTACGACCAGCTGAGGTCAGAGGTGAGTGTACACAACACATCATGGCAGGTGATCAACCAAACATCCACATGTGTGGAAAATATTTGGTCCAAGTGGCCACAAATTTTGTCTTGGTCCAAATGGCCACATAGTACAGAGTCCTCTCCAGTCTGTCTTGGTAGCTGAAGATGTCTTAACTTGTGAATACAGTGTATATAAACACGTCCCAGCTCTCCCTGGGGACACGGTAGGTCCCCTCTGTGCAGCAGAAGGTGTCCCAGTTCTCCCTGGGGACACGGTAGGTCCCCCCCGTGTAGCAGAAGGTGTCCCAGTTCTCCCTGGGGACACGGTAGGTCCCCTCCGTGTAGCAGAAGGTGTCCTAGTTCTCCCTGGGGACACGGTAGGTCCCCCCCGTGTAGCAGAAGGTGTCCTAGTTCTCCCTGGGGACACGGTAGGTCCCCCCCGTGCAGCAGAAGGTGTCCCAGTTCTCCCTGGGGACACGGTAGGTCCCCCCCGTATAGCAGAAGGTGTCCCAGTTCTCCCTGGGGACACGGTAGGTCCCCTCCGTGCAGCATCCAGGGGCCGGAGGGTGTCGACCTGGGCCTCAGAAGAGCCAGTCTTGGGTCATGTTGGAGAGAAGTGTAGCGGCGGGAGGCGTGTTGGTGGTGGGGGAGCGGGGGGCGCGGGCCAGGGCCTGGTTGACCCGGTGGTGCAGCTGTGGTAGCGTGACCCCGTGCAGGATCTCACGCGCCAGCACCGCGCTGAACGCTGGACACCTTGACCCCACGACCTGTGAGGGAGAGACACTGTGGCTGACGGAGTGACGGTAGGAGACACAGTTCACCTGCACACGTCCAGGAATGTATGTCATGAACTGACCTTCACGTACGCATGACAGCTTTACATAACCATGAGTATACGTATGCCAGGTCACGTCATGTCATATGAACATATGTTCAAGTGGAGGTGAACATTGAACTATGGCTGAGAGATAGAACTATTGAGTCATCCAACAACAAACATCATCTTACAAACATTTATAAAAAGATTTATTGATGAAAAACTTTAAGTTATGGCTGAAATGACGGTTGGCTGGTGATGGGATGTGGCTGAAGTGAGGGGTGGCTGGTGGTGGGACGTGGCTGAGGTGAGGGGTGTCTGGTGATGGGATGTGGCTGAAGTGAGGGGTGGCTGGTGGTGGGACGTGGCTGAGGTGAGGGGTGGCTGGTGGTGGGACGTGGCTGAGGTAAGGGTTGGCCGGTGGTGGAGCGTGGCTGGGGTGGGGGTTGGCTGGTGGTAGGGCGTGGCTGGGGTGAGGGGTGGCTGGTGGTGGAGCGTGGCTGGGGTGGGGGTTGGCTGGGGTGAGGGGTGGCTGGTGGTGGGATGTGGCTGGGGTGAGGGGTGGCTGGTGGTGGGGCGTGAGTGAGGTGGAGGGAAAGTGACAGAGGACGTCACAACTGCCCGTGCTGGACTGGCCACACCAGTATTGCAGGGTCACGTGAGCGTCAGGACCACCACGCCAGCAGCAGCTGACCTATCCAGAGCACGGGGCCCATGTGACCCACCTGCAGACGATCCACGGAGACGCCCCCGAGCATGGCCATGTGCGGGTGCACAAGGGACGGCAGGAGGTGGGCGTGGGGCAGGGCGCGGGCAGACTGGGGTGCCGCCTCGTCCACCTTCACGCCCACGGCATCCAGCAGCAGCAGCAGCAGCGTGGGCGCGGCGGATAGGGCGTGGACGAGGGAGTCCAGGAGGACGTTGGTGGGCGCCGAGTGGGCGGCGGCGGAGGGGAGGCTCAGGGCGGGGCCCTCCGGCGTGACCAGCACCTGCAGGAGAACACCTGAGACACTAACACCCGGCTTGATGGTCCTCACACACACACATACACACACACACACACACACACACACACAGCTGGGCTGGTCAGTGGCGCGGGATTATAGACGACTGAATCCAGTCAGCTCATGCAAGGTACAAGAGAACAAGGATCGAGTACAACTGGATAACAAAAGAGGAACAAAAGACATTCTGGAAAGAGGATTATGGACATGGCAGCTGAAAATCTGAAGCATTTCCTTAAATCTGTCAGTTAGGGAGCAGCCAATTAGATTCCGGGATTCAGAGGAATGAATAGTTGTGGATGATGTAAGGATATGTGAAGAACTAACTTATGAAATGAAAAGCATTTTTACATTGGAAGACATTATTGCCCCTTACTAATGAGGTGGAAGTGGGAAAAGACCTTCGAAAACATGGCGATGTGCTGAACTAGAAACTAGTCTGCTTGGCGAGTGTGGTCTGGAAGCTGCTGGAAAAGGTAATCATAAATGGATGACTTGCGACAGAGGAGAAATGACCTGAGTGAGAGACGGTTTTAGGCGAAGGAAGTCATGTGTGACGAGCCTCAACTACGTCTATGAGTGAGTGAGCTCTGTCTGAGGCGAAATGGAAGGCTGGACAGATGGTTTGTATCTTGACGTCTGCCAGAAAACAGTGGACACAACAACTCACGAGAGACTGACGAAGAGGCTGGAACACCAGGCAGGAGTAAGGGAAACACTTCTTCCAGGACACAAGATATCTTATCTTCCAGGACACAAGATATCTTATCTTCCAGGACACAAGATATCTTATCTTCTAGGACACAAGATATCTTATCTTCCAGGACACAAGATATCTTATCTTCCAGGACACAAGATATCTTATCTTCCAGGACACAAGATATCTTATCTTCCAGGACACAAGATATCTTATCTTCCAGGACACAAGATATCTTATCTTCCAGGACACAAGATATCTTATCTTCCAGGACACAAGATATCTTATCTTAGTGGCAAGGAGAAGAAGACACGTGTCACAGGAGCTTCCTCCAAATGGGTGGAGGTCAGGAGTGGAGTGCCCCAGGGTGCTGCTCTGGGACGGTTTTGTTCTTGATCTGTGTGAGTGACGACGCGTCTGAAGGTATGGAATCCTACCTGCATATGTTTGCAGATGATGCAAGAGTCATGAAGGAAGTGAAAAGCGAGGATGAGTTAGATAACTTGATCCCTTAAACCTTATCACCTTCCGAGCGGACCTAAACAGAGTGCAAAGTTGGTCTGATACGTCGTTGATGAAATTCAAGCTGAGTGAAAGTAAAGTGATATTGATGGAACAAAATGAAGGAAGTTCTCAATATGATTATTTTCTCGCTGGAAATAAACATCGGGATTCTGTGTGTACGAAGGAAATGGAGGTCAACATTGTCCCTAACCTGTAGCCAGAGTCCCACATTACGAGACCAAATGTCTGCTGGCAAATATCAGAACAGCTTTCAAGTTTATGGATCAGGAAATGATCAGCTGTTCATATCCTACATAAGATTATGCTTCTCAGGTTTGGTCATCGCTCCTACAGAAGCACAAAGACCTCCTAGAGAAGGTCCAGAGGAGGACAACAGACCACTGGGAAACTCCAGAGGTTTTGAATTTGTCCAGAGTTGAAGAAACAAGATGGAAGAGTGACCTGGTGAGGGTCAGGACCTGGTGAAGGTCAGGACCTGGTGAAGGTCAAGATAGTAAGTGACCCCAGCTGGGGTTCATGTTATGGCCTCTAGTTGTACATGTACGAATAGATTTACTATAGTCATGATGTGTGTGTGTGTGTGTGTGTGTGTGTGTTCTCCTACCTCACCGCTGATGTACAAGACCACTACGGTCTCTTCATCTGGCTGTATCTTGGCTGCGAAATCACGGACGTGGGCAGCGAGGTCCTCCGGGTTGGTCCGTCGCAACACATGCTGGACCACCTGCAACAACACATAATGACCATCTACAGCAACACACACACACACACACACACACACACACACACACACACACACCATGATCACATCTAATATCAAAGCTGTCTGGCCAGGATGTGATCTGTGTTTATATATGAGGATCTATATAAATTCGAAGTACATATAGACCCCTGGCTAGTAACACAAGGTCTGTTTCATGTTAAGTCATCATCCAGTGAAAGTGACTTAGTTTTTTAAACAAAAATGTCACAGAGAATTGATTTACATTTATGATTATATATAAAGATTTTATAATACAGGAAAGACAGACCAAGTCTTAGCAGGAGGTTTGCTGACGTGATATCATTTCATCTATATACATAGTGACTTAGTTCCTAAGTTATATACATAGTAAGGTGATATCTAAATTATATACATCAATATGACACCAAAAATATCTATGATCACAAGAAGGAAAATGGAAGACACAGTGACCCTGGCCCAAGCAGGCGATAAGAATATTAAGTAAATGAAGTAAATGTGAGATATAAGATAGGAAGGGAAAGGTAAGGCAGGAGGAGGAAGGAAGGAAATGTGGGAAGATTCTTATGAACAAGGCAGGTTAGCGTTCCTGACCGTGACGCATTTAGGGTCAAGGGCACAGGTTCGAATCCTAGTTGCGGCAGTCAGTCCACAGTCAACCCAGCTGTTCATCCACCTTTAGGGGTTGGTCGATAAAATGGGTACCTGGCTCAGACTGCGACATATACATCCTACTGCTTCGGTTGGCCCCGCTGTCTCAGCTAACATAAAAGGAACACGTGAGGGTTATGTGCCGAGCGAAATGACGCGCTCAGTAATGTTTTGAAAGTGCGTGACAATATCGCCCTAACACCAGCTACGCCACACAGGATGGGGACGAGGTGTTGCAGGTCACAAACACCATACTACAGGGGACTGACCTGTATAGATTTCATGGTCTTGAGGAAATTCCTCCATATATGCTGAAGATGTGGGAAGATACGCTTGAATAATCACTTCAAATAATGTTCAGGATTCGCTAGAGAGAGGTAGAGTGGCAAGAAAGTGGAAGAGCTCAAACATCATACCCATCTTTAAGGAAGGAGACATGCAAAAAGCGTTGAACCACTGACCATTTTCCCTGACGAATGTGGTCTGTGAGGTACTGGAGAAGATAATGAGGAAGCAAGTGGATGACATCTTGCCAACCAGACACTACCTTAGTGAGAGACAAAAGAACATCTTGTGTAGCGAGTCTCTGACATTTCTACGAGAGAGTGAGCTCCGTTGTAGACGGAGGAGAAGGCAGTATGGTGTGGACCTGGACTACCAGAATACACTCGACTACATCAGAGGCTGGTGAAGAAAGCGGATCTTCAGGACGGAGCTAGGAAGACACTACGTTGATGCACAGAAGATCGTGTTTGACCATGAAGACAGATGGGTCAAACGTAACAAGGAAAACGGAAAGTAAGAAGCCAGGTTTACACTTTCAGTTTTCTTTGTCACCTTTTACGGTCAGAAGATTATCATAGTGCAAGGGCCCAAGGCCTGCAAGTGGCAGGGTAACTCCTCAACTGTGTGGAAGTCATGAGTTATGTACCGCAAGGCTCTCATCTGGCACCAAGGCTTTTCCTGATCAATGTAAATAAGTTGCCAGACGAGTTGTAACCTTTCCTCAATATATTGAGGATTGAGGCCAAGGTCACGAGGGAAGTGGAAAGAGAAAAAGGGGAACCAAGGAAACTGCACAGTTGCTCTGCCACCTGGTTAAGGGCCATCCATCACAGGTAAATGTAAACTGATGATGACTGAGGCGACGGGAGCGATGGCCTCAATAAATGATGGTATCAAACTGATCATAAACTGCATAAATGATGGTATCAAACTGATCATAAACTGCATAAATGATAGTATCAAACTGATCATAAACTGCATAAATGATGGTATCAAACTGATCATAAACTGCATAACCTCAGACTCGTCGCCAAAGTCCCACTTCAGGAAAATAGTTGAGATCAAGTTTTTGCTGGCAACCATTAGAACAGCATTCACGAGGTTATGTTTAGCAAGCTGTTCCTATCCTACACAAGGCCAGGACCAGTATGGACTTCCCAGGTTTGATCATCGCACATGACAAGTATAAAATATGATAGAGAGGATCAAGAGGAAAGCAACAAAGACGGTGGCAGAATGAGAGCTGAATGACAGGCAAAGGTTTGGGGCCTGAATTGACCCATCATAGAAGAGAGAAGAATAAGACGTGACCTGATCATATTAAGATTTTAAATCAGTTTGATGAAGACAACAGTGAACAATTCCTTGAAAGATGCAAAGATAGAGGAACCAGATGCCATCATGTGAAACTAAGCAAGAAACATGTTAAAAAGATGACTATGAATAATGTTATAACGTAATATGGTTTGGGGATGAAGGGAAGGGCATGACTGAGGACGTGGGTAATGCAGACGACACCATACGTGAGTTGAAGATTTTGTGGATAGGGTAGGTTTCGGGGGAGTAGGGTGGGGGAGCATTGAGATATTAGGAAAACTTTCAAACAATAAATAACGAGTAATATCCTCGTAGGAAAATAAGGTTTTACAGTGGGTGTGATAGCTTACGTCCTTGTAAGGACCTGCAGTGACCCGGGTGATGGTATATCATCGAATGATCATTTCTGACCATATATATGAGTCTGGATGGTCGGAACCTGGATGTAGACCTGGGAGGGGGACAATGGATGGAACCATGAGTGTTGAAGCAAGCCATAGGTAGGGTGACGGTCCTGGATGCATTAAGGAATGTATGGTAAGAGAGAACATTGTGGCTGGGGCAAAGATGGTCATGTTTGATGGAATAGTCGTCCCTCACGGTGTTGTGTGGACGCCAGGCCCACGAGCGCCCAGTGATGAAGTGGGAGGATGTGTGGATGCCAGGCCCACGTGCGCCCAGTGATGAAGTGGGAGGATGTGTGGACGCCAGGCCCACGAGCGCCCAGTGATGAAGTGGGAGGATGTGTGGATGCCAGGCCCACGTGCGCCCAGTGATGAAGTGGGAGGATGTGTGGACGCCAGGCCCACGTGCGCCCAGTGATGAAGTGGGAGGATGTGTGGACGCCAGGCCCACGTGCGCCCAGTGATGAAGTGGGAGGATGTGTGGATGCCAGGCCCACGTGCGCCCAGTGATGAAGTGGGAGGATGTGTGGACGCCAGGCCCACGTGCGCCCAGTGATGAAGTGGGAGGATGTGTGGATGCCAGGCCCACGTGCGCCCAGTGATGAAGTGGGAGGATGTGTGGACGCCAGGCCCACGTGCGCCCAGTGATGAAGTGGGAGGATGTGAAGACGCCAGGCCCACGTGCGCCCAGTGATGAAGTGGGAGGATGTGTGGACGCCAGGCCCACGTGCGCCCAGTGATGAAGTGGGAGGATGTGAAGACGCCAGGCCCACGTGCGCCCAGTGATGAAGTGGGAGGATGTGTGGACGCCAGGCCCACTTGCGCCCAGTGATGAAGTGGGAGGATGTGTGGACGCCAGGCCCACTTGCGCCCAGTGATGAAGTGGGAGGATGTCTTGAAATTAAATGTCTCACGTGAGCATGTGGTGTGAGGACGGTTGGTCGAGTACTACATAACAGGGTATGAGAGAGGTGTGGTAGTGAGTGGGGTATGGATGAGAGAGGTGTGGTAGTGAGTGGGGTATGGATGAGAGAGGTGTGGTAGTGAGTGGGGTATGGATGAGAGAGGTGTGGTAGTGAGTGGGGTATGGATGAGAGAGGTGTGGTGGTGAGTGGGGTATGGATGAGAGAGGTGTGGTAGTGAGTGGGGTATGGATGATGGAACAGAAGACAGTGTCTCGAAATGGTTTGGGCGTATGGAGAGGATGAGTGAAGAGAGTTTGACTAAGAATTACAGGGAACGAGGAGAAGGTGGAGTAGAAGGTGGAAGGGTGGAGTAGAAGGTGGAAGGGTGGAGTGAACGATGCGTCTCGAGGTGGTACCTGGAAGGGTCTGGGTAGAGAGAGGAGGACTGAGGCCAGTTCGCCACCGCCCGCCACACAGGCATCCCCAGCTCGGCCAACACCGTCCAGCACCAGCGAGGGTGGTGGAGCGCTCAGCACCAGTGCATGACGGATCTGCAACACACACATGCCTCCCTCAGACACTCACCTCCACACCCACGATGTGACAGTCATATATTCTCATACATATATTTCCATAATGATATTCATGTGAAATAGAAAACGACACTTGGTGTGTCCAGTGACAGTCATATGTTCTCGTACATATATTTCCATAATGATATTCATGTGAAATAGAAAACGACACTTGGTGTGTCCAGTGACAGTCATATGTTCTCGTACATATATTTCCATAATGATATTCATGTGAGATAGAAAACGACACTTGGTGTGTCCAGTGACAGTCATATGTTCTCGTACATATATTTCCATAATGATATTCATGTGAGATAGAAAACGACACTTGGTGTGTCCAGTGACAATCATATGTTCTCGTACATATATTTGCATGATGATATCATGTGAAATAGAAAACGACACTTGGTGTGTCCAGTGACAATCATATGTTCTCGTACCTATATTTGCATAATAATATTCATGTGAAATAGAAAACGACACTTGGTGTGTCTGTTTACCTGGCTATTCTTCCTGTACAGGTTCACCATCGCCTTGAGGGTTGGTGGGAGGTAAGGTGGGCGTACCCCAGCCCGGGAGAGGGAGTGGCCTGGATGTTGGAGCAACACACGTACACACTCATGCTGCGCCCGCTGCAACACTGACTGACTCAGTACAATAGTTATCATACAGATGATCATCATCCGAATTACGTCATGATCATTCTCGAACCAACGAGTATTCTAGACTTCTTCAAGTTAATGAATTATAACTGCAAATGGGTTTAAAGGATCAAGTTATCTAAGTCAAGAATCTAAGTTAGGGTTTAAGGGATCAAGTTATCCAACGAGTTTAAATTAAGGTTTAAGGGATCAAGTTATCTAACTCAAGAGTATGATTTATGGTTTAAGGGATCAAGTTATCTAACTCAAGTGTCTACGTTAGGGTTTAAGGGATCAAGTTATCTAACTCAAGAGGTTAAGTTAGGGTTTAAGGGATCACGTTATCTAAGTCAAGAGGTTAAGTTAGGGTTTAAGGGATCAAGTTATCTTAGTCAAGAGGTTAAGTTAGGGTTTAAGGGATCAAGTTATCTAAGTCAAGAGGTTAAGTTAGGGTTTAAGGGATCAAGTTATCTAAGTCAAGAGGTTAAGTTAGGGTTTAAGGGATCAAGTTATCTAAGTCAAGAGGTTAAGTTAGGGTTTAAGGGATCAAGTTATCTAAGTCAAGAAGTTAGGCTAGGGTTTAAGGGATCAAGTTACCTAAGTCAAGAGGTTAAGTTAGGGTTTAAGGGATCAAGTTATCTAAGTCAAGAGGTTAAGTTAGGGTTTAAGGGATCAAAATATGAGACACAAATTCTCCTCACAGTCGAACGCTGAGTAGAAAGTCTTCACCACCATCATGGTAGACGCGAGGCCTACCATGCAGGTGGTGCAGGTTACTGAGGTCAACAAGGTCAGGTCAGGGTACAGTACAGGTCAGTACCTCAGGTGAGGGTACAGTACAGGTCAGTACCTCGGGCGAGGGTAGGGTACAGTACCTCGAGGGCGGCCACGAGGGGCGTCCGTCCTGCGGCGTCTCCTGCATTGACGTCGACGGCGGCGTGGGAGGCCAGCTGCTGCAGCACGTCCACCTGGCCGGCCTCGCATGCCAGGCCCAGGGCTGACAACCCGTCTGGTGTCAGCGCGTTCACCTCCAGCGTCCGCACCTGCACACACACACACACACACACACATGCTCAACTAGGAGGTCGAAGTGGGACACAAGTGTGTGAGGGAGGTGTACCTGGTGCAGGTGGCATGGTGAGGTACAAGTGTGTGGGAGAGATGTACCTGGTGCAGGTGGCATGGTGAGGTACAAGTGTGTGGGGCAGGTGTACCTGGTGCAGGTGGCATGGTGAGGTACAAGTGTGTGGGGCAGGTGTACCTGGTGCAGGTGGCATCGTGAGGTACAAGTGTGTTGGGGAGGTGTACCTGGTGCAGGTGGCATGGTGAGGTACAAGTGTGTGGGGCAGGTGTACCTGGTGCAGGTGGCATGGTGAGGTACAAGTGTGTGGGGCAGGTGTACCTGGTGCAGGTGGCATGGTGAGGTACAAGTGTGTGGGGCAGGTGTACCTGGTGCAAGTTAGGTTCCAACATTATTATCATTAATGAATTAAATCTTATCATTATAATGATCTTCACAACTCTTCCTATCACAACCATGCATGACCGAGGGACGGTGTGGTGACCCACGTACCTGCAGAAGGGCTTCGACGATGACCCTGAAGCCGAGCATAGCGGCCCACATGAGGGCCGTCATGCCCTGCCCATCCCGCACCTCCAGGTTCACGCCCTCCGTCTCCACCAGGGCCAAGGCAGCGTCCACGTTGCCGCTCTTGCAGGCGTGCAGCAGCGCCGTACACGCCCGTTCGTCGACGGCGTTCAGCTGCGGAAGGTGTTGGTTATGTATAAGTTGACGTTCTCGCTACGTCTCTTGGTTGTTATGTCTCTTGTGTTACAACCAAACTACACCAGATCCAGCGTAACCTGGGTTAGGATGAGTGAGATTTGATGTGGGATGAATCAGACAAATGAGTCTTACCTTATTTTGGGGAACAGAATCTGCAACAACGAGTCGTTAGAACCAATACAGATCTTACATAAATGAAGGAAAACGTTCATTTAACTGCCCACATTCACCAGCTTCCGCTCAGAACATTTAAGTCTGATCTCGGCCAGGTATTACTCTGTTGCCTTCACGTGGACATGGACGTTATTTTTGTTGTTTTTAAGACAGATTTCTCTGATGTACAAGACGCGTGATCGCGGAAGTTACAAGCTGTTTGCGTTAATAAATGTTCAACTACGATTTCGTGAGGCAATGCCGGAAATAAAAGGAAATAATTCAAATATCTTCTGAGGACATGATTACGTTGGAGAGTATGAAGGTGTGGACGACCTGGTCCACTGCTCAGGTGAGGATCATGTGATGTGCGGGAGAACGTAATTGGAGGGTGTGAGCGGATCTGAGTGAGAGGTGTTCCTCTCCTCATGGTTAGTCTCTAGACTTCATCCTGGCATGATGTTGCATGTCTGCATCCTTGCATGATATTGCATGGCTGCTGCCTCCATGCATAATGTTGCAAGACTGCATCCTTGCATGATGTTGCATGGAGACAGTGGTGCTTGTCGCCTGAAACTGCTGTGGGGTCAGGATGCGATGCACTGCTCACTAAGGCAGGTTGCATTAACTTGTAAAAGACAAGATCCCCGGGTCACAAGGGTAGGTCAGGCTACCACAACTGGGAAGTACACTGTTGAATATCAAGTGGCAGTGATCGTACAGTACAATCTGGTGGGTATTGATCAATCAAGTGGACGGTCAAAACTTTTGAGGAGCCAAAGCATGAGGCAGCAGTCGCTCCTGCCACTCACACAACAACAGCAAACACTCACTTAGGAAGACGTGCTGCTTGTCACAGAGGAATTTGTCTCCCATGTTATGACAGATATGAAGGTGAAATCGCACTTCAGAAGGATCAGAGATGGTCAGAAATTGGGTCTTAGAGGCATTAACCTCAACCAGACTTCATCTACCTAACTGAGATTTCCTGTCCAAGTATGAGTATATTGAAGAGTTCGTGTCGAGACGAGATGCAGATCGAGTGGGAGAAGAAGGAGCAGAACTGAGGGAAGTGGAGGGATGCAGTGTTGAGTCGTCAGCGTATGAATGCATTTAGTTGTCTGTAGAAGAGAAGAAATCGTTTACAAAAGGGAGAAAAATTGTAGGGTACAGGACAGAACTTTGAGGGATACAACTACTGCTGGAGAAAAGAGGAGAGGCTGATCCGTCAACAACCACGGAGACAGATCAGCCAGAGAGGAAGCTAGATATGAAGGAGCGAAGTGAGTGAGGGAAATCAAAAGAGAGGAGCTTAGAGATGAGAGTCCGATGTCACACCCTGCCAAAAGCTTTGGATATATCAAGGGCAACTATATAGGATTCCCCACCAGAGGATCTCACCATACAGAAGACTGTGAGATTATGAGATTCAAGATATTTGAAGATATGGATGTTGAGGAGGGATTCAAAGACTTTGAGAATGGTAGATGTCAAAGCAACAGGACGACACAGATGGATTAGAACGGTCACCCTTCTTAGGGATGGGATGTACCAACGCATGCTTCCAAGAAGGAGGAAGTCCTGGTTTTTAAACAGAATCTGAATAGACTAGCAAGCACAGATGCACGTTCGGAAGCACACTCGTTCGGTACACGGGAATCTTCCATTATTGTACTCTGCTGAAACTGACTCTAAAGCTGATGTTATGCGAAGAACCTCTGACTTTGGCTCAGGGTAATGTTTCCCTAATGAACATTTAAGGGTGTCCCTTTCTCTTGGTATAGCTACGTTATTTAATTCTGTACATCTGAATGTTGATGCGAGGTACATCTCGCATGAGGCTTGTATACCTTACATGAAGCTATCTGCATATGTGTGCACGATCAGGTGTTACTGATATCACTGTAATGTACGCGTCTTATCATAATGTGAATGGCGTCCCTTTCGTTTTGAGATAACACTTTTATAATCTGAAATCCACTGCCTCCGTCGAATTTGTTAGAGTTATCTATCTTATTATCATTTTCTTTGAAATCCAATGAGAGAGAACGAGTTTATGAATTAAGTGCAGACTCAATCATTAATAACATTATGCAAACAGGGAAGATTAGCCTGAACATGATACGAATATGGAAGCTGAAAACATATAGAATGTAAGTTTCATCCATTACTGAATTATTTTTGTGACCAAAATAAAAACAGATCTCTGTCTAGTCACCATCAGGGCATCAGGTTAAGAGATGTTGAGAAGAAAAACTATTGCAAAATATTGGATAAGTTGTGTGACGTCTGAAGGTATGGGACATTATTAGAGTAATAGTGAACATGACTGGCCTGAAGTAACGTGAATGTGAGCCGCACCTCAATATTCTTGTTGGCAAGCAAGAGCTTGAGTGCTGCCAGGCCCTCAGGGTACATGGAGGTGTACATGAGGGCAGTCTTGGACTCCAGTGTACGGGCGTTCACATCAACGTCAGGTCTCGCCAGCAGGAGCATCGCCAGGTCATAGTGGGCGTCTGCCAGGGCCCGCAGCAGTGGGGTCTTACCCTCTGCATCTGGGATGTTGATATTAATGTCGGCGTGGTCAAGAAAAGCTTCTACTGCAGGCCTGGAGTTGCGTCGCACCGCATGCATGATTGCCGACGCCCGGAAATCGTCGGTCTGGTTCACCTCGATGTTCCTGCGGGCACAGAGCAAGGCTACGACATCAATATGGTTCTGCCGGGCAGCCAGAACCAGCGCCGACATTCCTTTGTCATTGCACCTGATGTTCGGGTCAATATCTGGATGAGAGAAGAGGAGACACACGATATCCTCTCGGCCCATCAGACAGGCGTACATGAGGGCTGTCTTGCCCTCGTTGTCCGTCTGGTTGACGTCGATGGTGGGATGTTCCATCAGCAGTTTGACGCAGTCCAGGTGGCCATTCTTGGCGGCCATCACCAGCGGGGTGGAGCCGTGAGCGTTACGGCGGTTGACGCCAACGTGTGGATGCTTCAGGATGTGACGGGTCAAAACGCTGTTGCCCTGGTGGCCGGCCGCCACATGTAGTGCTGTCTCCCCACACTCATCCTCCAGATTGATATCTGTGTTCTTGTGTGCTATCAGAAGTTCGGCCACATCGTCATGACCCGCACGGATGGCGAACTGCAGGGCGCTGCACCTGTCCGTTGCAGTGATGTTAACGTCAACTGCCGGGTGTCGCAGTATAGCATGAGTTATCTCAAACATCCCGGCCACGGCAGCGATCGTCAGGAGGGTGTGGCCCTTGTCGTCCGTCTGGTTAATGTTTATCTCCGGGCACTTAAGGAGGGCGTTCAGAGCACGGAGCTGACCGTGCTCCGCTGCGATCATGACAGCCGTACGTCCACGCCAGTCAGAACAGTTTAGTTCCACGTTCTCGTGGGCCAGCAACAAGCGAATGACATCAGCATGACCGTTCCGTGCCGCAGCCATGAGGGGAGTGTGGCCCAGCTCGTCCCTCTCGTTCACGTTCAGCCCAGGCACCAGGAGGAACACCTTCACTACCTCCGTCTGCCCGCTGGCCACTGACCACGCAAATGACGTCTTGCCCGTCTTCTGTCGCCAGCTGATGAACGGCCCATTCTCTAACAGCTTAACGACGTCGTTAATGTTGTTTACCTGCACGTCACTCACGGGGTCACTGTACCGGTGGGTCATGACGGAGGGTGTGTGGAGGGACGAGTCTGAGTGGTGATCGTCCACACCGTCGTCGGTGACGTCCGTTGCCAGCTGCACGTACCGCCTCAGGAGTTGCTCTATGTCCTTGTTGCACTGCAGCCTGGCCCAGGAGAGCGCCGTACGTCCGTGTCTGTCCTTGGTCTCTGTTTCCGTACGTGAATCCCTCAGTAGAGTCTTGATGGCCAGGAGCTGGTTGTGGCGAGCAGCCCACATCATGGGTGTCATGCCCTCGACGTCTGGTTTGTTAGGCTGCAGCGACTGGTACTGCTGGAGCAACTCTATGACGTGTACGGCACCATTCTTGGCCGCCCAGGCTAGAGCCGTCATGCCAGCCACGTCGCTCTCGTTGATGTCTACCTCAGGATGAGCCAGAAGCCTCTGCACTATCTCCCGTTGGCCACTTCGAGCGCTCAATAGAAAAGCAGTGAAGCCATTTCCGGTCTTGGCCGCAATCTTAGTCTCCCGGTGAGACAGTAGAGCCGTCAGGACTTCCTCGTGTCCACCTGTGGCCGCTATCATGGCTGGGGTGAAGCTGTCGAAGTCGCACAGGTTAGGGTCAGTACTGGGGTGATGCAGGATGATGTAGGCGCAGTCCGCGTGGCCAGAGCGGCACGCGTACAGAAGCGCTGTTCTGTCATGACCGTCCTGCAAGTTGACATCGGTGTCATGACACTTGCAGAGCATGTTGACGATGGCCGGGTGGCCATGTTCAGCCGCTCGCATCAGGGGCGTCACCTTGTCCTTGGTGCGGACATTAACGTCTGTGGCGTCGTGCTGCAGCAGGATGCTGGCTACCTCGACGTGGCCCGTCTCTGCCGCCATCAAGAAGGCAGACCTGCCGATCTTATCTCTCCTGGAGAGGTTAATTCCCTGCCTCACTAGGAGCTCCGTGGTCTCCACTTGTCCAACGGACACGCCCCACATGAGGGCGTCCATACC
Source organism: Panulirus ornatus (assembly GCF_036320965.1). NCBI lineage: Eukaryota > Metazoa > Arthropoda > Malacostraca > Decapoda > Palinuridae > Panulirus > Panulirus ornatus. The sequence goes on from NC_092281.1 coordinate 951,654, forward strand.
GTCCTTGTCTACCGTGTCCAGGTTCGCTTTTTCCTGGAGTAGAGCCGTCACGCACCCGACGCTGCCGCCAGCTGTCGCCCACAGCAGCGCCGTGGACCCGTCAGGATGAGACTTGTCGACGGAGGTGCGATAGGAACCCACCAGCTGCCTCACGACGTTAACATGGCCGAAGACGGAGGCCTTCATGAGCGCCGTCTCTCCTGCGTTGTTGGCCAGGTCTGGCTCCGTGTCGGGGTGCACCATGAAGAGACGAACGACGCCCTCATGACCGCCATGCGCCGCCCACAGCAGCGCTGTCCACCCATCATTGTCCTAAAAATCAAACACGCGTTACAAACACACTGAACCATCCTGAACAACTGGTTATCATAACATGAGGAAGAGGTCCTCTCAATATCGTTTTCGATTGATCTTGGGACAATAATGAATGCCCAGCCATGTCATATAATTGACGTATCAAGACATTATGTACAAGTGACACTGCTTGAGTACATGTGGTAAGATGTGTGGTGGAGTAGTGGTTGAGAGCGCACATGGAACTGAATGGACAAGAACAGGAAACAGGTGACAGATGGGCCATGACGAGGTTGTCTCCCGAAGGACGGGAGGAGTAGCAGCGTGAGGTCATAGTCTACACGGGGAAAAGAGACAGGATAGCGAGAGGAAGAGAAAGGTGCCTCCCTACACATCACTCCCTCCAGCACAACAGGTGGCAGGGACAAGGATCAGGGTGAACGGCAAGTGTTCTGTAGACATTATTCTGCCACGGCAAGTTACCCCCACCAAGTTGAGGCTGGGGCACAGGTTACCATGTTACCCCCACCAAGCTGAGGATGGTGCTTTGCTGGGGTACAACACAACTTCAGTGGTGGCTGTCCTGCATCCTCTGTGTGGCCGACGTAGCCGTCATTAGCGTTCGAATCCCACCCGCGGTGCACATACATTTGTCTTCCTATAGATGTTTAGATATATTTTCTATAGCTGTGTTGAAAGTTGCTAATAAGTGTCCTATATTGTATTAGGATCTGTGAGTTACCGTGAATCATGCTGTTTGATCCGGGACAACGACCACAACCATGTTCAAACCATGGATGGCACACACTCCTCCTGTGGTGCTCCCGACCACAACCACAACACATGTCTGATGTCTGAAGACACAGTCCCAGACGAGGCTGAGATCAGGATCAGCCCTCCTTCTGGCGTCTCAAGATTTGAAAGCTATTTCCTCGCGTGTTTACATTCCCTTCTACCTAAAGTGTCATATCATCAGTGAACACTGATGGCTGATCTCGTCTCTCGCTTGAGCAATCTAGTGTGTAGATTATTTGACTCATGGACAAGCAAAGTGCGCAGCGGAGACATCTTGGTCACTCCCTCTGACCTCAAATGCTCAGGTCGTCCGTCCTTGACCAAGTACAGGACGTGGAGAGAGCGTTTGACCCTGGAGGTGCAGGAGAGGTAGAGGATGTGTGCACCACCTGCTTACGTCGAAGACTTTATGTGTGAAATATTTGCAGACAGTTACTGCATGGCGTCCATAGATCTGGAGGAGGTGCATGACAGGGTGGGGGACAAATGTCCTGTATGTGATGCGCGGATACTTGGCAAATGTAATGACAATTTTTCACCAGAAGAATCTAAGGTACGAATGCAAGTAGGATGGGAGGAGGGTAAGTGGTTCTTAGTGAAGGCTGGTCAAGGATGTGTGATATCATCATGGCAGTTTGATGTGTTCGTAGATGGAGTGGTGAAGAAGGCAGCTGTGAGGGGTCGAGGAGCGAGAGGCGGGGTCAGGGAATGTGATGGTGGGGGAAGGATTGGAGGTGAACCAGGTGCAGTTTGCAGATGACACAGTTGTGGTGGTAGACTGCAGATAGAAACCTCAGAGTTCGGGAGAGTGTGTGGAAGGAAACAGTAGAGTTATTGTGAATACAAGTAAGGTAATGAGGTTCAGGTGGAGGGAGAGGGGGTAAGGTGAACAAGAGAGGACCAAGTGGAGGTACTGGTTGTGAACAGCGCCGTGAGGCTGAAGGCAACAATGGGATGATACAATCTCTACCACAGACGTAACGTAGGAAAACTTCCTCACTTTGGACAGATAATCAATGGCCAGAAAATATGATATAAAGATAAAAGATAAGACACACGATAGCACTTGGGGCAAAATATTTTCTTCCTGTTATATTTGTATTGTTGTAAACAATGGAAAATCTTCCCGTGCATCTTGTGTGGACAAACAACACTGACGCCTTTAGATCAAGTCTACACAACTACCTCAGTGATAAGTCTTATCAGTAAACAGTCCTCCTTATCATTTAACTAATATCTTATGACACAACCCAGCCCCAGTGGTGTGATATAGAACCTAGCCCCAGTGGTGTGATATAGAACCTAGCCTCAGTGGCGAGATCTACGTCCACACTTTCCTTTAGAATTTCCATGGCAGAATGTTTCCCCCATATATCATCAGGTTTTTTCATCACTTTTTCCTACCGTCAGTTGAGCCGGAGGGAGAGGTGGGTGGGGAGGTGTCTTCTGCTTTGCTCCCACTGTCCCTAACACTATGTTAGACTTGGTTTTTAACAGCTAACCTCATCTACCACAATGTCTCCTGTCATCAGTCTTTCCCATTTACCTCCTATATACATAAACTGTTCACGCTATGTCCACCACGTCAACACACACACACACACACACACACTTTGGTTGTTGGGACACTGACCTGACCTGCAGGTTGAAGTGGTTGTGAGACACTGACCTGAAGGTTGACATAGGTGGGAGACACTGACCTGAAGGCAGACATGGGTGGGAGACACTGACCTGCAGGTTGACGTGGGTGTGAGACACTGATGACCTGCAGGTTGACGTGGGTGTGAGACACTGACCTGGAGGTTGACGTGGGTTGCCGGGTGCTGGAGGATGGAGGCCACCACAGCTTCGTAGCCTCGCCAGGAGGCGTACATAAGGGCGCTCTCGCCGTACATGTTCTGCCAGTTAACATCGGCCCCGGCAGACAGCAGTGTGGCCACGGCAGGGACGTCACCCACGTCCGCTGCTGCCACCAGCCGCTCCTCTGACAACAACAGAAACATATAAATCCACAACGACACCTGACTCAGCTGATGTATATAAATCCACAACGACACCTGACTCAGCTGATGTATATAAATCCACAACGACACCTGACTCAGCTGATGTATATAAATCCACAACAACACGTGACTCAGCTGATTCATATAAATCCACAACACCACGTGACTCAGCTGATGTATATAAATCCACAACGACACCTGACTCAGCTGATGTATATAAATCCACAACGACACCTGACTCAGCTGATGTATATAAATCCACAACAACATGTGACTCAGCTGATTCATATAAATCCACAACACCACGTGACTCAGCTGATGTATATAAATCCACAACGACACCTGACTCAGCTGATGTATATAAATCCACAACGACACCTGACTCAGCTGATGTATATAAATCCACAACGACACCTGACTCAGCTGATGTATATAAATCCGCAACACCACGTGACTCAGCTGATGTATATAAATCCGCAACGACACCTGACTCAGCTGATGTATATAGATCCACAACGACACGTGACTCAGTTAATGTATATAAATCCACAACGACACCTGACTCAGCTAATGTATATAAATCCACAACGACACCTGACTCAGCGGATTCATATAAATCCACAACACCACGTGACTCAGCTGATGTATATAAATCCACAACGACACCTGACTCAGCTGATGTATATAAATCCACAACGACACGTGACTCAGCTAATGTATATAAATCCACAACGACACCTGACTCAGCTAATGTATATAAATCCACAACGACACCTGACTCAGCTAATGTATATAAATCCACAACACCACGTGACTCAGCTGATTCATATAAATCCACAACACCACGTGACTCAGCTGATGTATATAAATCCACAACACCACGTGACTCAGCTGATGTATATAAATCCACAACGACACCTGACTCAGCTGATGTATATAAATCCACAACGACACCTGACTCAGCTGATGTATATAAATCCACAACGACACCTGACTCAGCTGATGTATATAAATCCACAACGACACCTGATTCAGCTGATGTATATAAATCCACAACGACACCTGACTCAGCTGATGTATATAAATCCACAACGACACGTGACTCAGCTGATGTATATAAATCCACAACGACACCTGACTCAGCTGATGTATATAAATCCACAACGACACCTGACTCAGCTGATGTATATAAATCCACAACGACACCTGACTCAGCTGATGTATATAAATCCACAACGACACCTGACTCAGCTGATGTATATAAATCCACACCGACACGTGACTCAGCTGATGTATATAAATCCACAACGACACCTGACTCAGCTGATGTATATAAATCCACAACGACACCTGACTCAGCTGATTCATATAAATCCACAACGACACCTGACTCAGCTGATGTATATAAATCCACAGCAACACGTAACTCAGCTGATTCATATAAATCCACAACACCACGTGACTCAGCTGATGTATATAAATCCACAACAACACGTGACTCAGCTGATGTATATAAATCCACAACGACACCTGACTCAGCTGATGTATATAAATCCACAACAACACCTGACTCAGCTGATGTATATAAATCCACAACGACACCTGACTCAGCTGATGTATATAAATCCACAACGACACCTGACTCAGCTGATGTATATAAATCCACAACGACACGTGACTCAGCTGATGTATATAAATCCACAAAACCACGTGACTCAGCTGATGTATATAAATCCACAACAACACGTAACTCAGCTGATTCATATAAATCTAGGAGCCCAGGAGCCGTCATGCCCAGGACACAGCCACCACAGTGGCTGCCACAGTTGTCTCAGGCAGTGGTGACCCCACATTGTGACCCTCTGTAGTTGTGTTTACATGGAAGCCATTCATTGTGACCTAGTACTGTGTGACCCCTGCCCGGGTTCTATGACTCTGGTTAGTGACCACCTGGTACTGGTGTGTGACCCTACCACAACCAGTGACCCCTGCTGGTAAACCCTGGTACTGGTGTGTGACCCTACCACAGTCAGTGACCCCTGTTGGTAGCCCCTGGTACTGGTGTGTGACCCTACCATGGCTAGTGACCCCTGTTGGTAGCCCCTGGTACTGGTGTGTGACCCTACCATGGCTAGTGACCCCTGGTTCTTTGGTGACTCCTGGTATTGACCCCTGGTAGTGTTCCATGAGACAGGTAGTGGTATGTAACGCTAGGTAGTGGTGTGTAACGCCAGGTAGTGGTATGTAACGCCAGGTAGTGGTATGTGACCTCAGGTACTGGTGTGTGACCTCAAGTATTAGTGTGTGACCTCAGGTAGTGGTATGTGACCCCAGGTAGTGGTATGTGACCCCAGGTAGTGGTGTGTGACCTCAGGTAGTGGTGTGTGACCCCAGGTATTAGTGTGTGACCCCAGGTAGTGGTATGTGACCCCAGGTAGTGGTGTGTGACCTCAGGTAGTGGTGTATGACCTTAGGTAGTGGTATGTGGCCTCAGGTAGTGGTATGTGACCCCAGGTAGTGGTGTGTGACCTCAGGTAGTGGTGTATGACCTTAGGTAGTGGTATGTGGCCTCAGGTAGTGGTGTGTGACCACAGGTAGTGGTGTGTGACCTCAGGTAGTGGTGTATGACCTTAGGTAGTGGTATGTGGCCTCAGGTAGTGGTATGTGACCCCAGGTAGTGGTGTGTGACCACAGGTAGTGGTGTATGACCTTAGGTAGTGGTATGTGGCCTCAGGTAGTGGTGTGTGACCACAGGTAGTGGTGTATGACCTCAGGTAGTGGTATGTGGCCTCAGGTAGTGGTGTGTGACCCCAGGTAGTGGTGTGTGACCTCAGGTAGTGGTGTATGACCTTAGGTACTGGTGTGTGACCTCAGGTAGTGGTGTGTGACCACAGGTAGTGGTGTGTGACCTCAGGTACTGGTGTGTGACCTCAGGTAGTGGTGTGTGACCTCAGATCAAACCCTGCCGTTGTGTTGGCACAGATGGAGTCACATGGTCCCTGACAGATGGCTCAGATGGCACCACACGGTCCTGACTCTGGGATACAGCTGGTGACACAGGTAGTGACACAGATGGTGCCACAGGTGGGACTGACCTTTGGAGACGATGCCGACTGTGGTGAGGACCCTCCTGAAGACATTGCCCCGTGGCCTACTGACGGAGGGGTCCTTGCCCAGCGCCCCGCCCGTAGCAGACACGCTGGTCATCCTTGCTGTGTGCTGTGTGTACCGTACCGTGTAGATGGCTTCCTGTACACCCACAGTTATCTGTTGAGCAGACACAAGAACCACAACGAATTATGTCCCCCACCACTTCTGGTTGTACTTCCCGCAGACACTTATGATCGGTCGGTTATGTAGCCAGGTTCATGACCGTGTTCCCCGTCGTTGATCCAGAGGGGCGTCACACGAGGGAAGCTGCTCACTCATCACCATCGCGGACACCGTCACCACGATGTGAATCAACATCATTGTCTCACTATGTGACGGAGGGGTTGTCCTAGCGCCCCAGTGTGGACAGACGTGATCCCGGGGCGCTCAGCACACGCCAAGGCCTGCCAAGTGTCCTGGGTTGTGACTGTGTGTCTTCACCTGGGACGTGTGGCAGCTGGAGGTTGTGGTGTGTGGTTGGTAGAGAGTCTGGCAGGGCGTCGTACCAACACCGTCACCACTGTTATCAGCCAGGCCGCCACTCAGATATGAGCAGGTGGCTTATCAGCTCAGGTCGACCGCCAGGCTCATGGAATTCAGTTTATCATCACAGTTTGTAAAGATGATGATGGATAACAGTCTCCCCCATGTGCTGTGTCTGTAGTTCAGTCAACTCCTGAAGCAAGATACGGTGTGACTGATCCGTAAATCATATTAAAAACAATAGGATGAAAGATACAATATGGAGAACAAAACTTCGAGGATGATGTGAAAATCACAAGTTGCCTTCTTGCTCTCCGGGGTAAAGGTAGTGAGTATATCTCACGTGGATACCTGAGTCCACACCCCTAAACTGGGTCACCTGTAGGTAGGAACTTGCCACGGTCACGCACACCACACAGTATAATGTATGATTGTCTGCACATAATGAAGCATCCAGGCTACCACTGCGCACATTTCAATTAACCTTTGGCATACAATGTCATTATATTGTTCCTCCCTCGAGGTATTACTTGAGACTATTGACTGGAGAGGGTCAGGGTGGACCGTGGGCTGGCCAGCGCCCCGCTGTACATCCACGCACTGGGGAAGGTGTTGCTGCCTCAAATAATGTCCTCATATTCATACTCGTTTCCAAGTTCATTTCTCATCAAAACTTTTAAATATATACGAAACAACTTTTTCTTTATAGACTGTGAGATGAGTAAATGACTTGAGGAAATGCATCGTTATGCTCTCATTATGTAAATTTACGACACTACATCTCATCAAATGTGTATGACACCATACCTCACCAGGGGTTGCTCATGACGCCGTACCTCATTACATTTGTTTATGACACCATGGTTCACCGTTATTGTTGTTTATGACACCACAACTCAACTGGTGGTGTTATGACACCACAGCTATTTGTCAGGTGTCAGTTCCTGTCAACAACGAATTCGTGATCTAAAGACACCTGAACCTCTTGACTGTGACTGACACATAGCAGTGAACAAGCACAGCTCATGTGACAGTGCCTGGGGGTCACAGCCCAGCCTGGACAGTGACGCAGTCTAGCACGGTAAAGACAGCGAATATGACAAGAGTAACTGGTTGGAGGTCAGGCTGGGAGACAGTACTGTCTATAGTCACCTGTCCATCTGATACTGTCTGTACCAGCTCAGTCACCTGGAGGAGGGACGGTGTTGGCTGCCAGGCATCGGGTCCACAGGCCAGAGTGGAGATACGTTGTTATTATCAGATGTTATCAGTGGGTTTTTGAAGGCTGACACAAGATGACTCACAGGTCACGGATTACCAAACCAAACATAAATATATTTAATTATCGATATGGAAGAAAATACTGGAGAGGGGGAGACTGGAGGCCATGGTGAAGGGCTGTGTGTTGTTATCAGGAGCTGGACATTCAGGAGAAAGAGAGACTTGCCTGAGAAAGAGCGATTTGGACCGATGTGGTATACAGGGGACGACGTGCCGTCATGGAAGTTGCAGACTTAAACTATACAGTAAATTCACAGTATTATATACGAACAAAGTGCATGTGAAGACGCACTTTCATAGAAAATACAAACCTCCAACAGCCAGGATCGAACCTGGGACCCCTGCGCAATGTGTAAACAGAGATGGACTTTTCTTTTTCAACACTGAAGCCATTTCGATGTTGTCATGTTTCAGTTTTGCCAGTGATATCTAGCAACTGACCTGACCTGCAGTGGTCTTAGTATTCTCTCTCTCTCTCTCTCTCTCTCTCTCTCTCTCTCTCTCTCTCTCTCTCTCTCTCTCTCTCTCTCTCTCTCTCTCTCTCTCTCTCTCTCTCTCTCTCTCTCTCTCTCTCATGTAATCATTGTATAATCCCTCGGGGAAATACTGTATATATTACAATTTACTCAGCAAATGTTTGCAGCTGTCTTTTTCTTTTTTAAATGCACTTCTAGATTTATTCAAATTAATCTAATCTGGAAGGAATCGTTATTCAAACCTCTTAGATAGACCGCAATTTTCTTCTTACTATTTTCATGATGCAGACCCACCTGGTGATTCATTTTTTCAGATTATGATATTAGTTTACAACATAATAGTAGTTTAGTATACATACTTGACCACAAGATCTTAATGCCTTATTAACCCCACTGCATCCATTATGTCTGTCAATATAGAAAGTCTTACCATCATGATCACGTGTAACTCCCTCGAGTAAACTGCTCTTTATGTCAAAATTATCTGCCATGCAGTTATCAGACCTGTGTAGCCTCCTGTGCCTCTGAAAAAAGCATGCTTAAAAGTCGGTCATTAATGAACTTGTATTATCAAAAGAATCTTGATATATGACTGTGACTATGAATGAAATATTCGGATTTTCAAAATATATTCTGCAATCAGATTTTCAAATAAGTTGGAATAATCTTAACGGAATGCCAAGGACTTTCAGATATTTAAGTTTATCCTTTAATAAGTTATTTTCTCTTATAGTTTCTGTGTACAAAGAAAACGTTACTTGATACGAAAACTTAAATAAACCAATCGGTACAATTCCAGTGAATATCTTATGTCTGGCTCTATTTTCTATTACAGAGAGCTTTTTCCTGTCATACGAACATATCGTTTATATTTACTGAAGAGATTCTGATATCATTTTCACCATAGATAGCAAATCATTTGGTTTTTCGTTACTGGCAAGAATATGGATAGCTGCAAAGCAAATCGGAATAGACACTAGGACAGCAGAGTATGCGAAAGCGACAAAATATTTCGGGATATAGTCGTACCAGGAAATATCCCCGGGCGCTCCCTTTATATCAGATGGGAACACGGGAAAATATCTGTAAATTGAAGAAGCTCATAATTTCAAATATTCTGTTCCGTTTAATCTTGACCAGTTCCGGTCAAAAACACAGACATAAGAATAGATTCACCTTCAAAGCTTTGTTCTGGGCTCTAATTATGGACGTAATTTGTTTGGGATGAAGCAATTTGTCACATTTTGCACAACATACACATCCACCTAAGAGCTCCTTACTACATTATAGTTACACATAGGCCGACCTGTGCCAGTAATGGCACCCTGATTCGTATGCCCGAAACCGAAGTGTTTATGGAGTACTGCTCTCACATCTGGGATGGTTCTAGCTCTACATCCTTACTTGACACAGTTGAGTCGAAAGCGGTCCGACTTATAAACTGTCCCAGGCTAACCTCCAAACTTGACCCCCTTGCCCTACGCCGCAATGTTGGTTCACTTTCCCTCTTCTATAGGTATTACTTTGGTTTTTGCTCCCGAGAGCTGGCTGCTTGTGTGCCCCCCACCACTAGCTAGACCACGCAATACTCAGCAAGCTGCTGCGTCACATGATTATTGTGTTGCCATCGACAACTCAAGAGTGGGCCATTTTGATAACTGTTTCTTTCCCTACACCTCAGAGCTTTGGAAATCTCTACCCCTCTCACGTCTTTCCCAGTAACAATGACCTGACACATGAAAAGAGTGATTTTTCACTTCCAACAGAATTTTAGATGCTTTCCCTCGTCTCTTCTTTGTCCCGGCCTTAATGTGGACTTTAATCTGCACCGGGAACCTACAACGTAAAAAAAAAGTATATCAAGGATTCTGACGTGACATCAACGAGACATGACGGCAGGATAGACCAAGGATTCTGACGTGACATCAACGAGACATGATGGCAGGATAGACCAAGGATTCTGACGTGACATCAACGAGACATGATGGCAGGATAGACCAAGGATTCTGACGTGACATCAACGAGACATGATGGCAGGATAGACCAAGGATTCTGACGTGACATCAACGAGACATGACGGCAGGATAGACCAAGGATTCTGACGTGACATCAACGAGACATGATGGCAGGATAGACCAAGGATTCTGACGTGGCATCAACGAGACATGATGGCAGGATAGACCAAGGATTCTGACGTGACATCAACGAGACATGACGGCAGGATAGACCAAGGATTCTGACGTGGCATCAACGAGACATGACGGCAGGATAGACCAAGGATTCTGACGTGGCATCATGTTTATTGTGTACTGATCAATATGGTATACAAGAGATAACATCTCAAGACAATAGTTGTGAGGTAAATTCTTGCCCAACAAGAGACATAAGTGATCATAGGAATATAACATTAGATTATAAGCATATCCCAGGTACGTAAAATATTATTTATAATATATATCACCTTATATAAATCTTGGGGGACTCATATACACTAGCGATAATGATGAAGAGTAACCTTATAGCTTTTCAAGGCCAAATTCCTTCATGTAATACTTATATATAAAGTAAAGATCATCCACAGTGGGGGTACAATATAAGGTCAAGGGTTGGGGGTCACGGGCGCATGACTGGTGCAATATAAGGTCAAGGGTTGGCAGGTTTTTCTGGTCTTTGGGGCGTCAGTTGGTCAAGGTGGAAGGTCATGCCTCAGTCATCCTGATAACCTACAAGATTAACATCAACAAATGGACGACAAATAAGTTAATTATTCTTATCAACAAACGTGATAAAGATTCTGATTCTGGTAAGAATATATCAGGAAAGGTTGGAACACTAAGACTTGAAGGTAAAGCCTTCATTTGTCAATGGAAACCCTTTAACAATATTGCTATGGGAAGCTTTTATATGTAATAATATCATTATTGAAATGTATGGTATGTGGTCTCAGTGATAAAGACATGGCAATTATTACGAGAAACATGCATGAGTCTGGGCCCAGTAAACAGTAGGTAATGATATAGTATCTAGAAATTATACAACAGTTTCTAACTCCAGACAAATTATTGGACCAGTTCAGCAACATAAGAGTTTGTTGTTGACAGCGAGTGTCAGGGACGAAATAGAAAATCTGGTGTTCGATAGTAAGTATGAGGGAGGCAGCAGAAGGTGTGCTGGCTGACAGTAAGCGTGAGTGTCAGCTACAGGTGACTGAGGCTGACGTCGTCAGCGGTCGGGTGACCGGTCCATTGTCAGCTACAGTGGTCCTGGAGGCCACTGGTCTACAGGTGGTATGATCATCATCTCATCTGGCACAAAGTTCATAGTATAATAAATGAAGCTGTATTCATAGCAGCTACATCTATGGGTTATCTTGTATGGAGCCAGTTAAGAAATGTGTATGTAGGTCAGGGGCCGCTGTGTGGTAGAGGGTTGGTTGGCTTGACTGTGGAGGCATCATCTGGTGGTGCAGGAGGAGGAACTGGCAAGTGGGAGGCTCGGGTGTAGTAGAGCACCGTCAACACCACCTCTCCAACACTCGTGACACTAGCAGAGTGGCAGGTGGGAGGCTGAGGTGTGGTAGAGCACCGTCAACACCACCTCTCCAACACTCGTGACACTAGCAGAGTGGCAGGTGGGAGGCTGAGGTGTGGTAGAGCACCAGGGAAGCCATGCCCGCCCACGCACCCATCATCACCACGTCTCCAACACACCTGACGCACACAACACACTCTCTTAACAATTATAATATAACACATCTATTCACTCTACTCCTCATCCCGTGACATAACTAACCTTCAAATCAGACTAATGTTTCTTCAAGAACTTTTGTATCAACCGTAGAAATTCATTCATCTTGTAAATAGATATCTTAATAGTATTATGTAAACAAATATTTACAGTATCATATATTAGATGTGAACTGTTGAACTTATAAACAAGAAATGACATTCATACCTTCCTTTGTTGTCATCTTGAGCCTTTAAGCACGGCAGACCGGAATGGTGGACCATATCATAAACAAGTGAAGAAATCTGGAAAAGAAATAGAAAAATCCTGATACATCTAGAGACGAACTGTTTCTTATTCATAATGAAAAGACGCATTTTGTCATGTACATTAAGATACCTACAAACGACAGGAATAATTTGTAATGATGCAATCAGACAAGTTTTTCATGTGAACATCTACTTACATGAGTCTTCACCATGTTCAGGTGGTTCAACAATGAGTAAGAGTTATATTTCTTGTCTCTCATATGTAACTCAGAATGTGATATTCCATCTGAGGACTTGACATATGAGGGAATCCCTGAGGGGTACTTTCTTTCCTCAAGATGCTGTTCATGTATGGATGTAACAGCAAATCTTCTCTCCTGATGCCGCTCTTCTGGAAACATTAAGTTATGACTTTCCTTTTTACATTTGTTTGTATCATTATGGTGATCCCCTGAGATTTGTCCCTCAACTAAACTTCTCTCCGTGTCCATGTTTTCCTTCACACAGGCCTTTCTCGTATGACAATAACTTTCACCAAAGGCCCTCCTTGTATCAAGACGACTTTCACCAGAGGCCCTCCTTGTATCAATAAGTCGCTCCTCAGAGGCCCTCCTTGTATTAAGACGTCGCTCCTCAGAAGCCCTCCTTGTATCAAGACGTCGCTCCTCAGAGGCCCTCCTTGTATCAAGACGACTTTCACCAGAGGCCCTCCTTGTATCAAGAAGTCGCTCCTCAGAGGCCCTCCTTGTATCAAAACGTCGCTCCTCAGAAGCCCTCCTTGTATCAAGACGTCGCTCCTCAGAGGCCCTCCTTGTATCAAGACGTCGCTCCTCAGAGGCCCTCCTTGTATCAAGACGTCGCTCCTCAGAGGCCCTCCTTGTATCAAGACGTCGTCCCTCAGAGGCCCTCCTTGTATCAAGACGTCGCTCCTCTGAGACCCTCCTTGTATCAAGACGTTGCCCCTCAGAGACCCTCCTTGTATCAAGACGTCGTCCCTCAGAGGCCCTCCTTGTATCAAGACGTCGCTCCTCTGAGGTCCTCCTTGTATCAAGACGTTGCCCCTCAGAGACCCTCCTTGTATCAAGACGTCGTCCCTCAGAGGCCCTCCTTGTATCAAGACGTTGCCCCTCAGAGGCCCTCCTTGTATCAAGACGTAGTCCCTCAGAGGCCCTCCTTGTATCAAGACGACGCTCCTCAGAGGCCCACCTTGTATCAAGACGTCGTCCCTCAAGGGCCCTCCTTGTATCAAGACGTCCTTCCTCAGAGGCCCTCCTTGTATCAAGACGTCGCTCCTCAGAAGCCCTCCCTGTATCAAGACGTCGCCCCTCAGAGGCCCTCCTTGTATCAAGACGTCGCTGCTCAGAGGCCCTCCTTGTATCAAGACGTCGCTGCTCAGAGGCCCTCCTTATATCAAGAAGTCGCTCCTCAGAGGCCCTCCTTGTATCAAGAAGTCGCTCCTCAGAGGCCCTCCTTGTATCAAGACGTCGCTGCTCAGAGGCCCTCCTTGTATCAAGACGTCCTTCCTCAGAGGCCCTCCTTGTATCAAGACGTCGCTCCTCAGAGCCCCTCCTTGTATCACGACGTCCTTCCTCAGAGGCCCTCCTTGTATCAAGACGTAGCTCCTCAGAGGCCCTCCTTGTATCAAGACGTAGCTCCTCAGAGGCCCTCCTTGTATCAAGACGTCCTTCCTCAGAGGCCCTCCTTGTATCAAGACGTCGCCCCTCAGCAGCCCTCCTTGTATCAAGACGTCGCTCCTCAGAGGCCCTCCTTGTATCTAGACGACGCTTCTCAGAGGCCCTCCTTGTATTAACATGTCGCTCCTCATACGCCCTCCTTGTATCATGACGACGCCCCTCAAAGGCCCTCCTTGTATCAAGACGACGCTCCTCAGAAGCCCTCCTTGTATCAAGACGTCCTTCCTCAGAGGCCTTCCTTGTGTCAAGACGTCCTTCCTCAGAGGCCCTCCTTGTATCAAGACGACGCTCCTCAGAGGCCCTCCTTGTATCAAGACGTCCTTCCTCAGAGACCCTCCTTGTATCAAGACGTCCTCCCTCAGCGGCCCTCCCTGTATCAAGACGACGCTCCTCAGAGGCCCTCCTTGTATCAAGACGTCGCTCCTCAAAGGCCCTCCTTGTATCAAGACGTCGCTCCTCAGAAGCCCTCCCTGTATCAAGACGTCGCCCCTCAAGACCCCTTGTATCAGACGTCGCTCCTCAGAGGCCCTCCTTGTATCAAGACGTCGCTCCTCAGAGGCCCTCCTTGTATCAAGAAGTCGCCCCTCAAAGGCCCTCCTTGTATCAAGACGTCGCTCCTCAGAGACCCTCCTTGTATCAAGACGTCGCTCCTCAGAGGCCCTCCTTGTATCAAGACGTCGCCCCTCAGAGACCCTCCTTGTATCGAGACGTCGCTGCTCAGAGGCCCTCCTTGTATCAAGACGACGCTCCTCAGAGGCCCTCCTTGTGTCAAGACGACGCTCCTCAGAGGCCCTCCTTGTATCAAGATGTTGCCCTTCAAAGGTCCTCCTTGTATCAAGACGTTTCTCTTCAGAGACCCTCCTTGTATCAAGACGAAGCTCTTCAGATGCCCTCCTTGTATCAAGACGTCGCTCCTCAGAGGCCCTCCTTGTATCAAAACGACGCTCCTCAGAGGCCCTCCTTGTATCAAGACGACGCTCCTCAGAGGCCCTCCTTGTATCAAGACCTCGCCCCTCAAAGGCCCTCCTTGAATCGAGACGTTGCCCCTCTAAGGTCCTCCTTGTATCAAGACGTTGCCCCTCTGAGGTTCTCCTTGTATCAAGACGTTGCCCTTCAATGGTACTACCTCTGTGAAGACGTCGTCCTTCAAAGATCCTCCTCGTATCAAGACGTTGCTCAACAAAGGCCCTCCTTGTATTGTGTTGGTTTTCAGTGGCGCTCATTTTGTAAAGGCTCCGCTTTGTGAACGTCCTCCTGGTATCATGAGGATCCATCTCATCTGCTGCGGCAAGTTTGCCTCCCTCTCCGGGTCGAGCAACCAGTCTTCGCCCCTCTCCAGGTCGGGCAACCAGTCTTCTTCCCTCTCCATGTCGGGCAACTAGTCTTTTTCCCTCTCCAGGTCGGGAAACCAGTCTTCGTTCCTCTCCAGGTCGGGCAACCAGTCTTCGCCCCTCTCCAGGTCGAGCAACCAGTCTTCGCTCCTCTCCAGGTCGGGCAACCAGTCTTCGTCCCTCAACATGTCGTCTATCTAGTCGACCCTCTCCAACATTAAGGTCGTAATGTCGTGGATCCTTAGCGAGCACAGCGTCAAATCGTCGCCTCTCAACATGTGGAACATAAGGTCGTGTTCCTTGGTCATGTCGAGCGTCAAGTCTCTGACCCTCCACATGTCGAGTGTTACGTCTCTGACCCTCCACACGTCGAGCGTCAAGTCTTTGACCCTCCACATGTCGAGCGTCAAGTCTTTGACCCTCCACATGTCGAGCGTCAAGTCTTTGACCCTCCACATGTCGAGCGTTAAGTTCTACATCTTCGACATCTCCGTCATTTGCACTTTTCTCCTTCAGAGGTTCAGCACCATACAACCTGCAGGAAAGTAATCTCATTAGAATATGTGTTGGGCACTTGTACCCGTGTGGCGTAACACCAGCAGATGAGGTCATATAGCAATCATAATTTTCTTAAGTCATTCTCTCGGTCATGTCGCTCAGTAACTATGAAGACGAATATCAGAATATCATACGATGGAGCGGAGGTCCTTGTTAAGGGTGAGGGATTCTATACGATGGAGGGGAGAGCAGTACATGAAGTGGAGGTCGAGGATCGGAGGGTTGTGCAGGGGTGGGGGATGGGAGGACCTACTATGGTTGGGTTTTGGGATGGGGAAGGTATTCGCGGAGTGGGAGACTATGATAGTGGAGGGCAGTGTAGGGGAAGAGTGTTGGGGAGGGAGGGACCGTACAGGAAGTGCAAGTTGGGGGAAGAGAGAGCTGGTTGGGGTTGAGGTATGTGGGGGACGTGCAGGTGGTTGGGGTTGGGGGATGTGAGGGGCGTGCAGGTGGCTGGGGTTGGATAGGGCAGCTTGCTGAGTATTGCATGGTCTAGCTAGTCGTGGGGGGCACACAAGCAGCCAGTTCTCGGGAGCAAAAACCAAAGTAATACCTATAGAAGAGGGAAAGTGAACCAACATTGCGGCGTAGGGCAAGGGGGTCAAGTTTGGAAGTTAGCCTGGGACAGTTTATAAGTCGGACCGCTTTCGACTCAACTGTGTCAAGTAAGGATGTAGAGCTAGAACCATCCCAGATGTGAGAGCAGTACTCCATACATGGACGAATCAATCCCATGTATAAACGGAGCAACTGTTCAGAAGTGTCGACATCTAAACAGGACACCCAGTTTCTGTAATGTGGGGTTCACAGGAAAGAGTGGATGTTACATTGAGTCAAGAGGTGGAATTACAGAACTGTCCAATGAGAGAGGAAAGTTGTGAGGAATTTCGATGGTGAGATGGGTAGAAACTGGGCCTTGGGGGCGTTAACCTCGTCTTGCCCACTGAGATATCCTGCCCAAGTCTGAGTTTATTGAGGAAGCTGTGTCAAGACGAGATGCAGGTCGAGTGAGAGAAGAAGAAAATGAACTCTAGCAAGAAAAATGAACGTAACTGACACAGACGAACATTAATGAGAATGATCATTATGAAGACGAGATAAGTAGCAATAAAAGTAAAGATTAATGAGGACAACAAGAGCATGGAGAGTTATCAAGGTTGAGGCAAGATGAGGCGTGATGTGAAGTGTAAGATGAGCACAACTCACGCAGGTGGGCGGAGGAGGTTGCTCAGGGTAGGAGCCAGGTCATGACGGAGGCCATGGCTGAGGTGGAGCTGGCAGGCAGCAGTGAGCAGGAGCAGGAGCAGGGCGCCCCCGGTCAGCCGCTCCCTCAACATCACCAGCGACGCCTGAAACAAGACCCACCACACTCCCAGTATGATGACAACACCCACCACACTCCCAGTATGATGACAACACCCACCACACTCCCAGTATGATGACAACACCCGCCACACTCCCAGTATGATGACAACACCCACCACACTCCCAGTATGATGACAACACCCACCACACTCCCAGTATGATGACAACACCCACCACACTCCCAGTATGATGACAACACCCACCACACTCCCAGTATGATGACAACACCCACCACACTCCCACTATGATGACAATCATTCTTGACCTCAGTACATTATCTCTGATCATCCGACTCTTCAGTAAAGTCAAGTAATAAGTCTTATTATCATTATTGAGCCACTAGTAAAGTTGACCAGCAAACACTGCACACACTCACGTCTACCTCCATGATAACACATCTGCAACAACTTGTCTTCTTGTTTGCTTTCGTTGGTAATCTTGCAAAACCTGGCCACATCCTCCCCGTCTCTCTGGTTGCTCCAGGACTAACATCTTCCACCTTACCCACCATCGGCAAGGGGAGCAGATCACTCACTCCAGTCCACTGGTCAATAATGCTATTGTAGTCAACTTACCGAGATTTGGACGAGAAGATTTGTGGCTGAAGATGTTCCTCCAAGAGACGACAACAGCTGCTGGAGTCTGACAGCAGCTGGAGACCTTCACCTGACCGTCTGCCACAAGACTCTGAGACAGCCATCGTCTGTGGCCAGCTATATATTGAGCAGCAGCCCACACGTCACAGCCTTGTAGCCAACCAGAACCCTCCATCGTATTGACGTCACTCTTAGGCATGATCATTGAAGATAAATGTAAATAATGATCGATTCCAGGATTGACCTTGTACTGAATGAGTCTACCAGGTGTATCATCATATATCCCGTCCATCCTGTGGTTCATAATGGAGAGAGAGAGAGAGAGAGAGAGAGAGAGAGAGAGAGAGAGAGAGAGAGAGAGAGAGAGAGAGAGAGAGAGAGAGAGAGAGAGAGAGAGAGAGAGAGAGAGTAATTATGGTGATGAGTGTGTGGTGGGGAGACAGGCCAGACTGGTGTTATCACAGACGCCCACCTGGCCACTCCCCCAGTCTTCCCCAGACGCTGGTGTTGGACTCTTGCTTTGCTGATGGACCATCATGTGCTGGGGACTGGTCCATCTGCACAATGTTGACCATCATGTGCTGGGGACTGGTCCATCTGCACAATGTTGACCATCATGTGCTGGGGACTGGTCCACCTGCACAATGTTGATCATTACGTGCTGAGTCTGGGAGAGTGTGTGAAAGAAGAATGTTGAGTAGTAAATGTGAGTAACAGAAAGGTTGTTAGGTTTAGCAGTGCGGAGAGACAGTTGAACAGAGTAAACTTGGAGGAAGCGAAGTGTATCAGATATCCTGGGAGTGGACATGATGGCGAATGGAAACATGGAAGCGGAGGAGAGTCACAGGCTGGATGATGAGAGGGCGAAGGTCTTCTTCTGTACACACCTTAAGAACTTTATATCATCATTGTCAGTTGAGGAAAGCAGTAGTTACTGAATGAGTGGCATCAACACTGCTTGACCCAAATGCCTTAGTGGCAAAAGAAATTAATTTAGGGTGACGTCTCTCCTGTAGAAAAGGGCTAAATTTTCCTCATCATTTTATCTAAAGCTTTTTGCAAGGTGTATGGCGAGACATATTAGTGTCAAACGTCATAAGTATTACTCGGTATTTTTTCTGTACATCATCAGGTACGTCGCAGAGTAAGGCATGTACCAGTCATGGACATCTCTCATGAGAGGCAGCGTGATGAACATATGAGTGAGAACACAGTAGGAAATGATTTAGTCTCAGATGTCTGTAGACGTGAAGAATGGAAAGTCTATATCAGGAGAGCAAGACAAACGCAGAGGAAAACTTCATAATAATACAGTATGAGGACACACGGAGATGTCATCAGTCCACACATAAACTATGGGATGCAGCATCAACAAGAGACGTGGAGTTGATCCAGGTCTTGGCCATGGTAAAGGGATCACACAGCGGACGAGAGCAGCGGTCGAAGTAACACCAGCGAAATAGAGGGAAGGAAGGAACATCATGGTGGACAGAAGAGGATGAGTGAAGGGAGATGATGGCGAGGGAAGAGTTAAGGTGGAGTCACTCTGGCTAAGACAGAGGTGGAAGAGGACCCAAGCAAGATAAGTAAACAGTACACCACACTGGGGCGAATATGACCCATTTAGATACAGAGTCGCTGCTCACAGTAGCACCTGTACAGCAGACTCAGGATGTGGGAAACAGATTTGATGATGCTCTGGAGGTGACCTGGTTAAGCCTAACATGTTTATGTCATTGCAGGGTTGACCTCTGGTGTTTAGAGGGTCTAATGGTTGGAAATGGGTGAGATTTGGGAAGATCGAGTTTGGAATGAGAAGTGGAAGGTAGAGTGGAATGACGTAAGTAAAGTGGGAGTGTTAGAGTCAACACGATTAGATGTTTAGGAAAGAAAAGAGAAGATGGGAGAATCCTGAGAACCGTAGCAGTTGACAGGATAAGGAAAGGAGGAGACTTCGCTTAATGAGCGACTATCACAACAGACCAGTTGGAGACGAACTATGTATTAGAGTCCAGTGAGAAGCATGAATGCCAGAGGAAGGAAAGTTAGTGTGGAAGGTCTGGAGGAAGGTGACATGAGAGTTAAGATCATCAGTGAACCTTGCAGCGCGATACATCTAATGGTGAGCCGAGACAAGATAATGACGTTCTAACTGTTGTCCATGCAACCAAGATTGTATCATTCAGTAAACCCTCGAACCTGAAAGAATGATTTGAGATGGACGAATTACAGATGTGGTATATCCTCAGTGGAAGACAATTAAAAGACTTCTTTATGCCAAATGTCATACACACTGGCTGAAATATGGATAAGTAATGGATGATTTTTTTCTATTTTGTGACATTTGACTCTAGAATATTGCAGGGAAGGTTCAGACTGTTACTGTCTTGTGCAATGTGTAGGACTATACAAAGGGATAGTCTGAAATATAAGCCAGTTAGATCCTTCGAAGGATCTTAACAAAAATAGAAAAATGAAAATCATATCTGGTTGTACTGAATCAAGGTACGCCCCTCACAAGTTAATCCTTCCTCAAACTGAAGGAATGATGGAATATATAGACTTTGATTGTGAGCAAAATGAAAGACAAAGAAGCAGAAGAACAACAATGTATTTCTCTTCACTGGGAGGAAGACAAGTAAGATACAGAGAGAAAGATAACATTTCTGTCGTCCAAATATTGCTCATATACATTCATGAATCAGATAATTTACTCAGATGAGTACAGTGTAATAACATCCCATGATTCGTAACCTTTCAGACAATTTCAAAATTCTCTCTCTCTCTCTCTCTCTCTCTCTCTCTCTCTCTCTCTCTCTCTCTCTCTCTCTCTCTCTCTCTCTCTCTCTCTCTCTCTCTCTCTCTCTCTCTCTCTCTCTCTCTCTCTCTCTCCAGTCTTGTGTACGTTACCCTGGGACGTATTTTCTATAAGCGAAGCCAGCAGCTGTGACGTCACACTGACCTGCCTTAGCCTGGTGGAGGAAGATAAAACTCAGGAAAAATTGGAGTGTAACACAGCGTCTTATCGTGGGCGAGCCAGCGACGACGCCTGCCTGGTCACTCCGCGGAAGGAACCTCGCTCCCTCCCGCTAGCGACACCATCTGCCAATCCCCCGGTTTCCACACCTCATTCCTTCCCGTAATACGTAGCTCAGGGATTCCCGTGGCTCGTAACAACACTCAACCTACTCCCTCAGTGTCATGGCCTACGTCATACCGTGTCTGAAGCGTAGATACAACGAGTACAACGTAAGAGAGAGCGTTAACAACTGGTCGCTTCAGGCATTAGAAGGTGATCTGGCGTGGCAACATTCTGGCGATCAATATGAAGCGTAAAGCAAAAGAATCGAAGAGGAAAACTAATTTACAGCAGCTGCAGGTTTGTAGTAGCTGAAGACATCGCATCTTGCCAACACTGAACCAACCACACACACACACTTATTGCCTCTTGCTGTATACATCATGTATACTTACTGCATATCACCAGTGGGCCAGCACATACTCGTCTATATACATTTCCATTAAGCCATCCATTATGCTTTTCAGTTGAAAACATGGGCTATGTTAGAGGCGTATCAGACCATCGTAATGCAAGTCTGAACTCCCATGTCACACGCCTACCCACCGTCCACACACCTAATGCCTCAAGCGCAGGATTTCTTTACTGCGTTCGAGGCTCCGGTCACGGACACAAGTTCCACATCAAGGCCGGACCTTAATTGAAATATGAAGGTTCACGAAAAAGAAAAGACAAGGAAAGGTATTTACAAATTTTGGAGGAAGTGAAAACATGTCTTTTAAATAGTGTGGTAATAGTTATTATAGAAGACATGAGATGACTCCAAAGAGTTGCAAAGCTTTGAGGACTAAGGAAAGAAACAAGTATGAAAATGACCAGCCTTAAGGTGTCAAAGGCCACACCGTCATCATGTGACGCAGCAGCTTGCCAAGTAATGCGTGGTCCACCTAGTGGGAGGGGCACACAGCCAGCCAGCTCTCGGGAGCAAGAAAAGAAGAAAAACACACAAACTGTAGAACAATGAACCACCATTGCAACGTCGGGCAAGCGGGTCGGGTCTGGGAGTAGCCTAAGAGTGTTTAAAGTCGGACCGCTTCCGACTCTGTCAAGTAAAGACGCAGAACTGCAGCCAAATGAGAGAACAGTACTTCACAGGACAGATTAATCGTTTGTATACATGTAACCACCAGAAGAAAGAGAAAAATCGACTTATAGACAGGACTCCAGGTTTCTTAGAGGCAGACACTTAGCTACTCCTGTAATGTGGGGTTCACAAGAAAGAGTGTGGATGGTAGATGTTAAAGCAATAGGACGATAGTTCGAGGGGTCAGAACGGTCACCCTTCTCTGGGATGGGGATGTATCAATGCAGGCTTCCAAGGAGAAGGAAAAGTTTTGGCTTTTCAACAGAAACGGGACAGACGAGCAAGCACAAGTGCAAGTTCAGAGGCACACTTTCAGTCCACGGGGATGGATGCCATCAGGACCATAAACCTTGCTTGTGTCCAGAGAAAGAAGCGCTTTTCTGACAGTCCGAAGAGAGATTACGGGAAGAAACATAGGATTAGTAAGAGGAGCATCAAGGAGTGAAGGAACCAAAGAAAGTTGTGTCTACAAGGGGAGAGACATGTGTCATATCTGGTCACGGGTTAGAGCCAAGTAATGAAGCATTATACGAAGAATACTGAGTAACTCAGCGCGCCAGACGTCGCCAATGGCGAGCAAAATATATGATCTGCGAAATGAAGGACCTACAAGCACACGGGCTGCGCATAAGGGATGCGCATTATCCAGCAAGTCGTATTTTCAGCAAGGTTATCAGCATCTTAGTGAGTTGAGGGGCTGGTCAGTGGGTTAAGGGGCTGCTCACTGGGTTGAGGGACTGCTCAGTGGGTTGAGGGACTGCTCAGTGGGTTAAGGGGCTGCTCAGTAGGTTGAGGGGCTGCTCAGTAGGTTGAGGGGCTGGCCAGTAGGTTGAGGGGCTGGTCAGTGGGTTCAGGGATCATATAATACTGAGCAGTTTAGTTCTTTTTTCCGATATTTTTCTCTTTATTGTGGATTGTAGATCTGTTCATAACATGGACTTCGGTGGTTGTTGTTGACTGACTTTGACACTGGGAAAGGAGGTTAAATGAACGACGATGGGTCTCGCTCCTCGAAGTCTTTGGGTGATGAGTTCAAACCAGACTGATGTAACTACAGTGTTCCATTTTCTCACGCGGATCTGCCACCAGCGCCCCGTCATCAGACTTGTCCCTTTCCCCAAAACCTTGTCATTGGTTTCACCCAACCCATATATAGATTAAACAGCCATGGTGACACCCAACCCGTAAACAGATACAACAGCCATGGTGACATGAGTGTCAGAGTGTGTGTGAAGGGAGGAAGTTGAGAATATATGTAAATACATGAAAGTTCAAAAGGTGTAACACTGTAGAGAAAGGTTGTTGGTGTGTGAGTTTGATGGAAGAAAACTTGGAGGAAGTGAAGTGTTTCAGACACTTGGCAGTGGATATGGCGGAGAATTTACCCATTTGCCCATTTCATGTTCCCATTTCTTCTCTTGTATTGCTTTTGTAAGGTTGGTGTTGGCCAGGGGTGGTGTTGGCTGGGATAGTGGTAGCCAGGGGTGATGGTAGCCAGGGGTGATGGTAGCCAGGGGTGGTGGTAGCCAGGGGTGGTGGTTACCAGGGATGGTGGTAACCAGGGGTGGTGGTAGCCAGGGATGGTGGTAGCCAGGGGTGGTGGTAGCCAGGGGTGGTGGTAGCCAGGGGTAGT
Organism: Panulirus ornatus; assembly: GCF_036320965.1. Classification (NCBI taxonomy): domain Eukaryota; kingdom Metazoa; phylum Arthropoda; class Malacostraca; order Decapoda; family Palinuridae; genus Panulirus; species Panulirus ornatus. Next base: position 975,471 of record NC_092281.1, read on the forward strand.
GGTAGCCAGGAGTGGTGGTAGCCATGTATGGCTAGTGGTAGCCTGGAATGGCGAGGACGAGGGTGACCTCCTGGGAGTGGCTCAGCTGTGGAGGGGCGCCGCCCATTACCGACTCATCTTCAAGTTTCACAGACGACTGAGGCTCAGGCTGCACCGTCAGTCCCACTACAATTGGATCCTGCTCAGTCCAGCCACACCATCTGCTCCTGCAGAAGATGGACCATAGCTCCTTCTGTAGTGGGAGCAGGAACTGGGGGAAGATGGACCATAGCTCCTTCTGTAGTGGAGCAGGAACTGAGGGAAGATAGGCCATAGCTTCTTCTGTAGTGGAGCAGGAACTGGGGGAAGATGGACCATAGCTCCTTCTGTAGTGGAGCAGGAACTGAGGGAAGATGGACCATAGCTCCTTCTGTAGTGGGAGCAGGAAGTGAGGGAAGATAGGCCATAGCTTCTTCTGTAGTGGAGCAGGAACTGGGGGAAGATGGACCATAGCTCCTTCTGTAGTGGAGCAGGAACTGAGGGAAGATGGACCATAGCTCCTTCTGTAGTGGGAGCAGGAACTGAGGGAAGATGGACCATAGCTTCTTCTGTAGTGGAGCAGGAACTGAGGGAAGATGGACCATAGCTTCTTCTGTAGTGGAGCAGGAACTGAGGGAAGATGGACCATAGCTTCTTCTGTAGTGGGAGCAGGAACTGAGGGAAGATGGACCATAGCTCCTTCTGTAGTGGGAGCAGGAACTGAGGGAAGATAGGCCATAGCTCCTTCTGTAGTGGGAGCAGGAACTGAGGGAAGATGGACCATAGCTCCTTCTGTAGTGGGAGCAGGAACTGAGGGAAGATGGACCATAGCTTCTTCTGTAGTGGAGCAGGAACTGAGGGAAGATAGGCCATAGCTCCTTCTGTAGTGGGAGCAGGAACTGAGGGAAGATGGACCATAGCTCCTTCTGTAGTGGGAGCAGGAACTGAGGGAAGATAGGCCATAGCTTCTTCTGTAGTGGAGCAGGAACTGAGGGAAGATAGGCCATAGCTCCTTCTGTAGTGGGAGCAGGAACTGAGGGAAGATAGGCCATAGCTCCTTCTGTAGTGGAGCAGGAACTGAGGGAAGATGGACCATAGCTCCTTCTGTAGTGGGAGCAGGAACTGAGGGAAGATGAACCATAGCTTCTTCTGTAGTGGAGCAGGAACTGAGGGAAGATATGCCATAGCTTCTTCTGTAGTGGAGCAGGAACTGAGGGAAGATAGGCCATAGCTCCTTCTGTAGTGGGAGCAGGAACTGAGGGAAGATAGGCCATAGCTTCTTCTGTAGTGGAGCAGGAACTGAGGGAAGATGGACCATAGCTCCTTCTGTAGTGGGAGCAGGAACTGAGGGAAGATGGACCATAGCTTCTTCTGTAGTGGAGCAGGAACTGAGGGAAGATAGGCCATAGCTTCTTCTGTAGTGGAGCAGGAACTGAGGGAAGATGGACCATAGCTTCTTCTGTAGTGGAGCAGGAACTGAGGGAAGATAGGCCATAGCTCCTTCTGTAGTGGGAGCAGGAACTGAGGGAAGATAGGCCATAGCTTCTTCTGTAGTGGAGCAGGAACTGAGGGAAGATAGGCCATAGCTTCTTCTGTAGTGGAGCAGGAACTGAGGGAAGATAGGCCATAGCTCCTTCTGTAGTGGGAGCACGAACTGAGGGAAGATGGACCATAGCTCCTTCTGTAGTGGAGCAGGAACTGAGGGAAGATAGGCCATAGCTCCTTCTGTAGTGGAGCAGGAACTGAGGGAAGATGGACCATAGCTTCTTCTGTAGTGGGAGCAGGAACTGAGGGAAGATGGACCATAGCTTCTTCTGTAGTGGAGCAGGAACTGAGGGAAGATAGGCCATAGCTCCTTCTGTAGTGGAGCAGGAACTGAGGGAAGATGGACCATAGCTCCTTCTGTAGTGGAGCACGAACTGAGGGAAGATGGACCATAGCTTCTTCTGTAGTGGAGCAGGAACTGAGGGAAGATAGGCCATAGCTTCTTCTGTAGTGGAGCAGGAACTGAGGGAAGATAGGCCATAGGTTATCGTGTACCAGGGCAGTAGAAGGTATCAGGGCCAGTGTGGCCAGGACAGTAGAAGGTATCAGGGCCAGTGTGGCCTGGACAGTAGAAGGTATCAGGGCCAGTGTGGCCAGGACGGTAGAAGGTATCAGGGCCAGTGTGGCCAGGACAGTAGAAGGTATCAGGGCCAGTGTGGCCTGGACAGTAGAAGGTATCAGGGCCAGTGTGGCCAGGACAGTAGAAGGTATCAGGGCCAGTGTGGCCTGGACAGTAGAAGGTATCAGGGCCAGTGTGGCCTGGACAGTAGAAGGTATCAGGGCCAGTGTGGCCAGGACGGTAGAAGGTATCAGGGCCAGTGTGGCCTGGACAGTAGAAGGTATCAGGGCCAGTGTGGCCAGGACGGTAGAAGGTATCAGGGCCAGTGTGCCAGACAGTAGAAGTACAGGCCATGTGGCCTGACAGTAGAAGGTATCAGGGCCAGTGTGGCCAGGACGGTAGAAGGTATCAGGGCCAGTGTGGCCAGGACGGTAGAAGGTATCAGGGCCAGTGTGGCCAGGACGGTAGAAGGTATCAGGGCCAGTGTGGCCAGGCAGTAGAAGGTATCAGGGCCACTGTGGCCAGGACAGTATAAAGCAGTTGTTCTGGAACTTTCATCGTTACCCACAACAAGATGGTTATGATCTTATACAACGTGAATAATGTCATTCAAGGTAATGAGGAGGAGGAGCAGGAGCAGGAGGAGGAGGAGGAGGAGGAGGAGGAGGAGCAGCAGCAGGAGGAGGATCAGGAGGAGGAGGAGGAGGAGGAGGAGGAGCAGCAGCAGCAGCAGCAAGAGGAGGAACAGGAGGAGGAGCAGGAGGAGGAGGAGGAGCAGGAGGGGGAGGAGGACTTTGTTTTGTTTTGGTTGTGTGTGTCAAGCTACGTCCCGACCCCAGACAGACAGTGTGCCTCCCTACTGACCACTACAGCAGGAAGACCAAGACTGAAGTGTTTACAACTTTACACTTCAGTTGTCTCGCGATCCAGTCCAACAGATCCACGTCTGGCGACCCACTCGACCAGCCCTACGTCTGGCGACCCACTCGACCAGCCCTACGTCTGGCGACCCACTCGACCAGCCCTACGTCTGGCGACCCACTCGACCAGCCCTACGTCTGGCGACCCACTCGACCAGCCCTGCGTCTGGCGACCCACTCGACTCGACCAGCCCTACGTCTGGCGACCCACTCGACCAGCCCTGCGTCTGGCGACCCACTCGACCAGCCCTACGTCTGGCGACCCACTCGACCAGCCCTGCGTCTGGCGACCCACTCGACCAGCCCTACGTCTGGCGACCCACTCGACCAGCCCTACGTCTGGCGACCCACTCGACCAGCCCTGCGTCTGGCGACCCACTCGACCAGCCCTACGTCTGGCGACCCACTCGACCAGCCCTGCGTCTGGCGACCCACTCGACCAGCCCTACGTCTGGCGACCCACTCGACCAGCCCTACGTCTGGCGACCCACTCGACCAGCCCTGCGTCTGGCGACCCACTCGACCAGCCCTACGTCTGGCGACCCACTCGACCAGCCCTGCGTCTGGCGACCCACTCGACCAGCTCACTGGTAGTGACCCATTCGAAACGCTCGGCATCTAACGAACCACCGGAACAGCTTGGCGTCTGGAGAACCACCGGAACAGCTTGGCGTCTGGAGAACCACTGGAACAGGTCGGCGTGGTGCGAACCATTCCATCATCCCGGCGGGGCTAGTGTGTCTGTGTACTGGTGTACACAGGAAGAGAGACGACAAAAGAACATCGGGTCCTTTCCAGGCTGCGGGTAGTCGTGGAGGAGATCAGTAAGTGGGAGGTTTGTATGGCAGGAGGTGAGGAACAAGCAGGCCAGGTGGGCGTCTGTGATAACACCAGTCTGGCCTGTCTCCCCACCACACACTCATCACCATAATTACTCTCTCTCTCTCTCTCTCTCTCTCTCTCTCTCTCTCTCTCTCTCTCTCTCTCTCTCTCTCTCTCTCTCTCTCTCTCTCTCTCTCTCTCTCTCTCTCTCTCTCTCTCTCTCTCTCTCTCTCTCTCTCTCTCTCTCTCCATTATGAACCACAGGATGGACGGGATATATGATGATACACCTGGTAGACTCATTCAGTACAAGGTCAATCCTGGAATCGATCATTATCTACATTTATTTTCAATGATCATGCCTAAGAGTGACGTCAATACGATGGAGGGTTCTGGTTGGCTACAAGGCTGTGACGTGTGGGCTGCTGCTCAATATATAGCTGGCCACAGACGATGGCTGTCTCAGAGTCTTGTGGCAGACGGTCAGGTGAAGGTCTCCAGCTGCTGTCAGACTCCAGCAGCTGTTGTCGTCTCTTGGAGGAACATCTTCAGCCACAAATCTTCTCGTCCAAATCTCGGTAAGTTGACCACAATAGCATTATTGACCAGTGGACTGGAGTGAGTGATCTGCTCCCCTTGCCGATGGTGGGTAAGGTGGAAGATGTTAGTCCTGGAGCAACCAGAGAGACGGGGAGGATGTGGCCAGGTTTTGCAAGATTACCAACGAAAGCAAACAAGAAGACAAGTTGTTGCAGATGTGTTTATCATGGAGGTAGACGTGAGTGTGTGCAGTGTTTGCTGGTCAACTTTACTAGTGGCTCAATAATGATAATAAGACTTATTACTTGACTTTACTGAAGAGTCGGATGATCAGAGATAATGTACTGAGGTCAAGAATGATTGTCATCATAGTGGGAGTGTGGTGGGTGTTGTCATCATACTGGGAGTGTGGTGGGTGTTGTCATCATACTGGGAGTGTGGTGGGTGTTGTCATCATACTGGGAGTGTGGTGGGTCTTGTTTCAGGCGTCGCTGGTGATGTTGAGGGAGCGGCTGACCGGGGGCGCCCTGCTCCTGCTCCTGCTCACTGCTGCCTGCCAGCTCCACCTCAGCCGTGGCCTCCGTCATGACCTGGCTCCTACCCTGAGCAACCTCCTCCGCCCACCTGCGTGAGTTGTGCTCATCTTACACTTCACATCTCGCCTCATCTTGCCTCAACCTTGATAACTCTCCATGCTCTTGTTGTCCTCATTAATCTTTACTTTTATTGCTACTTATCTCGTCTTCATAATGATCATTCTCATTAATGTTCGTCTGTGTCAGTTACGTTCATTTTTCTTGCTAGAGTTCATTTTCTTCTTCTCTCACTCGACCTGCATCTCGTCTTGACACAGCTTCCTCAATAAACTCAGACTTGGGCAGGATATCTCAGTGGGCAAGACGAGGTTAACGCCCCCAAGGCCCAGTTTCTACCCATCTCACCATCGAAATTCCTCACAACTTTCCTCTCTCATTGGACAGTTCTGTAATTCCACCTCTTGACTCAATGTAACATCCACTCTTTCCTGTGAACCCCACATTACAGAAACTGGGTGTCCTGTTTAGATGTCGACACTTCTGAACAGTTGCTCCGTTTATACATGGGATTGATTCGTCCATGTATGGAGTACTGCTCTCACATCTGGGATGGTTCTAGCTCTACATCCTTACTTGACACAATTGAGTCGAAAGCGGTCCGACTTATAAACTGTCCCAGGCTAACTTCCAAACTTGACCCCCCCTTGCCCTACGCCGCAATGTTGGTTCACTTTCCCTCTTCTATAGGTATTACTTTGGTTTTTGCTCCCGAGAACTGGCTGCTTGTGTGCCCCCCACGACTAGCTAGACCATGCAATACTCAGCAAGCTGCCCTATCCAACCCCAGCCACCTGCACGCCCCTCACATCCCCCAACCCAAACCACCTGCACGTCCCTCACATACCTCAACCCCAACCAGCTCTCTCTTCCCCCAACTTGCACTTCCCTGTACGGTCCCTCCCTCCCCAACACTCTTCCCCTACACTGCCCTCCACTATCATAGTCTCCCACTCCCCGAATACCTTCCCCATCCCAAAACCCCACCATAGTAGGTCCTCCCATCTCCCACCCCTGCACAACCCTCCGATCCTCGACCTCCACTTCATGTACTGCTCTCCCCTCCATCGTATAGAATCCCTCACCCTTAACAAGGACCTCCGCTCCATCGTATGATATTCTGATATTCGTCTTCATAGTTACTGAGCGACATGACCGAGAGAATGACTTAAGAAAATTATGATTGCTATATGACCTCATCTGCTGGTGTTACGCCACACGGGTACAAGTGCCCAACACATATTCTAATGAGATTACTTTCCTGCAGGTTGTATGGTGCTGAACCTCTGAAGGAGAAAAGTGCAAATGACGGAGATGTCGAAGATGTAGAACTTAACGCTCGACATGCGGAGGGTCAAAGACTTGACGCTCGACATGTGGAGGGTCAGAGACTTGACGCCCGACATGACCAAGGAAGACGACCTTACGTTCCACATGTTGAGAGGCGACGATTTGACGCTGTGCTCGCTAAGGATCCACGACATTACGACCTTAATGTTGGAGAGGGTCGACTAGATAGACGACATGTTGAGGGACGAAGACTGGTTGCCCGACCTGGAGAGGAGCGAAGACTGGATACCCGACCTGGAGAGGGGCGAAGACTGGTTGCTCGACCTGGAGAGGAGCGAAGACTGGTTGCCCGACCTGCAGAGGGGCGAAGACTGGTTGCTCGACCTGGAGAGGAGCGAAGACTGGTTGCCCGACCTGGAGAGGGAAGAAGACTGGTTTCCCGACCTGACGAGGGAGGCAAACTTGCCGTAGTAGATGAGATGGATCCTCATGATACCAGGAGGACGTTCACAAAGCGGAGCCTTTACAAAATGAGCGCCACTGAAAACCAACACAATACAAGGAGGTCCTTTGTTGAGCAACGTCTTGATACGAGGAGGATCTTTGAAGGACGACGTCTTCACAGAGGTAGTACCATTGAAGGGCAACGACTTGATACAAGGAGAACCTTAGAGGGGCAACGTCTTGATACAAGGAGGGGCTCTGAGGAGCGACGTCTTGATACAAGGAGGGCCTCTGAGGAGCGACGTCTTGATACAAGGAGGGCCTTTGTTGAGCAACGTCTTGATACGAGGAGGATCTTTGAAGGACGACGTCTTCACAGAGGTAGTACCATTGAAGGGCAACGTCTTGATACAAGGAGAACCTCAGAGGGGCAACGTCTTGATACAAGGAGGACCTTAGAGGGGCAACGTCTCGATTCAAGGAGGGCCTTTGAGGGGCGAGGTCTTGATACAAGGAGGGCCTCTGAGGAGCGACGTCTTGATACAAGGAGGGCCTTTGAGGAGCGTCGTCTTGATACAAGGAGGGCCTCTGAGGAGCGACGTCTTGATACAAGGAGGGCCTCTGAGGAGCGTCGTCTTGTTACAAGGAGGGTCTCTGAAGAGAAACGTCTTGATACAAGGAGGACCTTTGAAGGGCAACATCTTGATACAAACAGGGCCTCTGAGGAGCGTCGTCTTGATACAAGGAAGGCCTCTGAGGAGCGTCGTCTTGATACAAGGAGGGCCTCTGAGGAGCGACGTCTCGATACAAGGAGGGTCTCTGAGGGACGACGTCTTGATACAAGGAGGGCCTCTGAGGAGCGACGTCTTGATACAAGGAGGGTCTCTGAGGAGCGACGTCTTGATACAAGGAGGGCCTTTGAGGGGCGACGTCTTGATACAAGGGGGGCCTCTGAGGAGCGACGTCTTGATACAAGGAGGGCCTCTGAGGAGCGACGTCTCGATACAAGGAGGGCCTTTGAGGAGCGTCGTCTTGATACAAGGAGGGCCTCTGAGGAGCGACGTCTTGATACAAGGAGGGCCTTTGAGGGGCGACGTCTTGATACAAGGGGGGCCTCTGAGGAGCGACGTCTTGATACAAGGAGGGTCTCTGAAGAGAAACGTCTTGATGCAAGGAGGGCCTCTGAGGGGCGACGTCTTGATACAAGGAGGGCCTCTGAGGAGCGACGTCTTGATACAAGGAGGGCCTCTGTGGAGCGACGTCTTGATACAAGGAGGGCTTCTGAGGAAGGACGTCTTGATACAAGAAGGGCCTCTGAGGGTCAACGTCATGATACAAGGAGGGCCTCTGAGGGGCGACGTCTTGATACAAGGAGGGCCTCTGAGGAGCTTCATCTTGATACAAGGAGGGCGTATGTGGAGCGACTTCTTGATACAAGGAGGGCCTTTGAGGAACGACGTCTTGATACAAGGAGGGCCTCTGAGGAGCGACGTCTTGATACAAGGAGGGCCTCTGAGGAGCGTCGTCTTGATACAAGGAGGGCCTCTGAGGAGCGACGTCTTGATACAAGGAGGGCCTCTGAGGAGCGACGTCTTGATACAAGGAGGGCTTCTGAGGAGCAACTTCTTGATACAAGGAGGGCGTATGAGGAGCGACGTCTTGATACAAGGAGGGCGTATGAGGAGCGTCGTCTTGATACAAGGAGGGCGTATGAGGAGCGACGTCTTGATACAAGGAGGGCCTTTGAAGGGCGTCGTCTTGATACAAGGAGGGCCTCTGAGGAGCGACGTCTTGATACAAGGAGGGCCGCTGAGAAGCGACGTCTTGATTCAAGGAGGGCCTCTGAGGAGCGTCGTCTTGATACAAGGAGGGCCGCTGAGGAAGGACGTCTTGATACAAAGAGGGTCTCTGAGGAAGGACGTCTTGATACAAGGAGGGCCTCTGAGGAGCGTCGTCTTGATACAAGGAGGGCCTCTGAGGAAGGACGTCTTGATACAAGGAAGGCCTCTGAGGAGCGTCGTCTAGATACAAGGAGGGTCTTTGAGGGGCGTCGTCTTGATACAAGGAGGGCGTATGAGGAGCGACGTCTTGATACAAGGAGGGCCTTTGAGGGGCGTCGTCTTGATACAAGGAGGGCCTCTGAGGGACGACGTCTTGATACAAGGAGGGCCTCTGAAGAAGGACGTCTTGATACAAGGAGGGCCTCTGAGGGTCAACGTCTTGATACAAGGAGGGCCTCTGAAGAAGGACGTCTTAATACAAGGAGGGCCTCTGAGGAGCGACTTCTTGATACAAGGAGGGCCTTTGAGGAGCGACGTCTTGATACAAGGAGGGCCTCTGAGGAAGGACGTCTTGATACAAGGAGGGCCTCTGAGCATCGACGTCTTGATACAAGGAGGGTCTCTGAGGAAGGACGTCTTGATACAAGGAGGGCCTCTGGGGAGCATCGTCTTGATACAAGGAGGGCCTCTGAGGAAGGACGTCTTGATACAACGAAGGCCTCTGAGGAAGGACGTCTTGATACAAGGAGGGCTTCGCGTCATCTTGATACAAGGAGGGCCTTTAAGGGGCGTCGTCATGATACAAGGAGGGCGTATGAGGAGCGACATGTTGATACAAGGAGGGCCTCTGAGGAGCGTCGTCTAGATACAAGGAGGGCCTCTGAGGAGCGATGTCTTGATACAAGGAGGGCCTCTGAGGGGCGACGTCTTGATACAAGGAGGGCCTCTGAGGAGCGACGTCTTGATACAAGGAGGGCCTCTGAGGAGCTACGTCTTGATACAAGGATGGCCTCTGAGGAGCTACGTCTTGATACAAGGAGGTCCTCTGAGGAAGGACGTCGTGATACAAGGAGGGGCTCTGAGGAGCGACGTCTTGATACAAGGAGGGCCTCTGAGGAAGGACGTCTTGATACAAGGAGGGCCTCTGAGGAAGGACGTCTTGATACAAGGAGGGCCTCTGAGGAAGGACGTCTTGATACAAGGAGGGCCTCTGAGGAGCGACTTCTTGATACAAGGAGGGCCTCTGAGCAGCGACGTCTTGATACAAGGAGGGCCTCTGAGCAGCGACGTCTTGATACAAGGAGAGCCTCTGAGGGGCGACGTCTTGATACAGGGAGGGCTTCTGAGGAGCGACGTCTTGATACAAGGAGGGCCTCTGAGGAAGGACGTCTTGATACAAGGAGGGCCCCTGAGGGACGACGTCTTGATACAAGGAGGGCCTCTGAGGAGCGTCGTCTTGATACAAGGAGGGCCTCTGAGGAGCGTCGTCTTGATACAAGGAGGGCCTCTGAGGGGCGACGTCTTGATACAAGGAGGGCCTCTGAGGGACGACGTCTTGATACAAGGAGGGCCTCTGAGGGGCAACGTCTTGATATAAGGAGGGCCTCTGAGGGACGACGTCTTGATACAACGAGGGTCTCTGTGGGGCAACGTCTTGATACAAGGAGGGTCTCAGAGGAGCGACTTCTTGATACAAGGAGGGCCTCTGAGGGACGACGTCTTGATACAAGGAGGGCCTCTGAGGAGCGACGTCTTGATACAAGGAGGGCCTCTGAGGAGCGACATCTTGATACAAGGAGGGCCTCTGAGGAGCGACTTCTTGATACAAGGAGGGCCTCTGGTGAAAGTCGTCTTGATACAAGGAGGGCCTTTGGTGAAAGTTATTGTCATACGAGAAAGGCCTGTGTGAAGGAAAACATGGACACTGAGAGAAGTTTAGTTGAGGGACAAATCTCAAGGGATCACCATAATGATACACACAAATGTAAAAAGGAAAGTCATAACTTAATGTTTCCAGAAGAGCGGCATCAGGAGAGAAGATTTGCTGTTACATCCATACATGAACAGCATCTTGAGGAAAGAAAGTACCCCTCAGGGATTCCCTCATATGTCAAGTCCTCAGATGGAATATCACATTCTGAGTTACATATGAGAGACAAGAAATATAACTCTTACTCATTGTTGAACCACCTGAACATGGTGAAGACTCATGTAAGTAGATGTTCACATGAAAAACTTGTCTGATTGCATCATTACAAATTATTCCTGTCGTTTGTAGGTATCTTAATGTACATGACAAAATGCGTCTTTTCATTATGAATAAGAAACAGTTCGTCTCTAGATGTATCAGGATTTTTCTATTTCTTTTCCAGATTTCTTCACTTGTTTATGATATGGTCCACCATTCCGGTCTGCCGTGCTTAAAGGCTCAAGATGACAACAAAGGAAGGTATGAATGTCATTTCTTGTTTATAAGTTCAACAGTTCACATCTAATATATGATACTGTAAATATTTGTTTACATAATACTATTAAGATATCTATTTACAAGATGAATGAATTTCTACGGTTCTTGAAGAAACATTAGTCTGATTTGAAGGTTAGTTATGTCACGGGATGAGGAGTAGAGTGAATAGATGTGTTATATTATAATTGTTAAGAGAGTGTGTTGTGTGCGTCAGGTGTGTTGGAGACGTGGTGATGATGGGTGCGTGGGCGGGTATGGCCTCCCTGGTGCTCTACCACACCTCAGCCTCCCACCTGCCACTCTGCTAGTGTCACGAGTGTTGGAGAGGTGGTGTTGACGGTGCTCTACTACACCCCAGCCTCCCACTTGCCAGTTCCTCCTCCTGCACCACCAGATGATGCCTCCACAGTCAAGCCAACCAACCCTCTACCACACAGCGGCCCCTGACCTACATACACATTTCTTAACTGGCTCCATACAAGATAACCCATAGATGTAGCTGCTATGATTACAGCTTCATTTATTATACTATGAACTTTGTGCCAGATGAGATGATGATCATACCACCTGTAGACCAGTGGCCTCCAGGACCACTGTAGCTGACAATGGACCGGTCACCCGACCGCTGACGACGTCAGCCTCAGTCACCTGTAGCTGACACTCACGCTTACTGTCAGCCAGCACACCTTCTGCTGCCTCCCTCATCCTTACTATCGAACACCAGATTTTCTATTTCGTCCCTGACACTCGCTGTCAACAACAAACTCTTATGTTGCTGAACTGGTCCAATAATTTGTCTGGAGTTAGAAATTGTTGTATAATTTCTAGATACTATATCATTACCTACTGTTTACTGGGCCCAGACTCATGCATGTTTCTCGTAATAATTGCCATGTCTTTATCACTGAGGCCACATACCATACATTTCAATAATGATATTATTACATATAAAAGCTTCCCATAGCAATATTGTTAAAGGGTTTCCATTGACAAATGAAGGCTTTACCTTCAAGTCTTAGTGTTCCAACCTTTCCTGATATATTCTTACCAGAATCAGAATCTTTATCACGTTTGTTGATAAGAATAATTAACTTATTTGTCGTCCATTTGTTGATGTTAATCTTGTAGGTTATCAGGATGACTGAGGCATGACCTTCCACCTTGACCAACTGACGCCCCAAAGACCAGAAAAACCTGCCAACCCTTGACCTTATATTGCACCAGTCATGCGCCCGTGACCCCCAACCCTTGACCTTATATTGTACCCCCACTGTGGATGATCTTTACTTTATATATAAGTATTACATGAAGGAATTTGGCCTTGAAAAGCTATAAGGTTACTCTTCATCATTATCGCTAGTGTATATGAGTCCCCCAAGATTTATATAAGGTGATGTATATTATAAATAATATTTCACGTACCTGGGATATGCTTATAATCTAATGTTATATTCCTACGATCACTTATGTCTCTTGTTGGGCAAGAATTTACCTCACAACTATTGTCTTGAGATGTTATCTCTTGTATACCATATTGATCAGTACACAATAAACATGATGCCACGTCAGAATCCTTGGTCTATCCTGCCGTCATGTCTCGTTGATGCCACGTCAGAATCCTTGGTCTATCCTGCCATCATGTCTCGTTGATGCCACGTCAGAATCCTTGGTCTATCCTGCCGTCATGTCTCGTTGATGCCACGTCAGAATCCTTGGTCTATCCTGCCATCATGTCTCGTTGATGCCACGTCAGAATCCTTGGTCTATCCTGCCATCATGTCTCGGCTCCTCCTGAGTCCATGCAGTCCCCTTATGTTAGCATAGCTCCAAGGTTATCTCTTCTGACTATAGGCAACTTCTATGACACTTTCTCCATATGTCTCCTGCCAACTTCGTCCCCAGTGAAGTTTGAGAATCCTCATTGGCAAAAGCCTCACAACTTGACAATAAAAGCCCTAATGGCTCTGGCAGTCGACTGGCCTAAAGCCACTTAAACCAACACAAACCATGTCTTAAGTATCATTTCAAATTACTGACATCATCACTACAAAGCAATCTAGATATATTGATCATTAGTCCCATTATTGACATCATCCCAGGTTAATATGGCTACAGTGATTAGTTACTCAGTTACTGACATCTTCACTGCAGAGTAATACAACCATATTAATCATAGTTCACAGTGACTGACATCATCACTACAGAGTAATACAACCATATTAATCATAGTTCACAGTGACTGACATCTTCACTACAGAGTGATACAACCATATCAATCATAGTTCACAGTGACTGACATCTTCACTACAGAGTAATACAGCCATATTAATCATAGTTCAAAGTGACTGACATCATCACTACAGAGTAATACAACCATATTAATCATAGTTCACAGTTACTAACATCCTCACTACAGACTAATACAACCATATTAATCATAGTTCACAGTTACTAACATCATCACTACAGAGTAATACAACCATATTAATCATAGTTCACAGTTACTAACATCCTCACTACAGACTAATACAACCATATTAATCATAGTTCACAGTTACTAACATCATCACTACAGAGTAATACAACCATATCAATCATAGTTCACAGTTACTAACATCCTCACTACAGACTAATACAACCATATTAATCATAGTTCACAGTTACTAACATCATCACTACAGAGTAATACAACCATATTAATCATAGTTCACAGTTACTAACATCATCACTACAGAGTAATACAACCATATTAATCATAGTTCACAGTTACTAACATCCTCACTACAGACTAATACAACCATATTAATCATAGTTCACAGTTACTAACATCCTCACTACAGACTAATACAACCATATTAATCATAGTTCACAGTTACTAACATCCTCACTACAGACTAATACAACCATATTAATCATAGTTCACAGTTACTAACATCATCACTACAGAGTAATACAACCATATTAATCATAGTTCACAGTTACTAACATCCTCACTACAGACTAATACAACCATATTAATCATAGTTCACAGTTACTAACATCATCACTACAGAGTAATACAACCATATCAATCATAGTTCACAGTTACTAACATCCTCACTACAGACTAATACAACCATATTAATCATAGTTCACAGTTACTAACATCATCACTACAGAGTAATACAACCATATTAATCATAGTTCACAGTTACTAACATCATCACTACAGAGTAATACAACCATATTAATCATAGTTCACAGTTACTAACATCCTCACTACAGACTAATACAACCATATTAATCATAGTTCACAGTTACTAACATCCTCACTACAGACTAATACAACCATATTAATCATAGTTCACAGTTACTAACATCATCACTACAGAGTAATACAACCATATTAATCATAGTTCACAGTTACTAACATCCTCACTACAGACTAATACAACCATATTAATCATAGTTCACAGTTACTAACATCATCACTACAGAGTAATACAACCATATTAAGCAGAGTTCAAAGTGACTGACATCATCACTACAGAGTAATACAACCATATCAATCATAGTTCACAGTTGCTGACACCCATACTACAGTGATTTATCAACATTGATCATTATTCAAAGTCACTAACATCCTCACTACAGAGTAATTTAACCATAATGATTATTGTTTACAGTTTACGGACTCCCTCATGACAGATTAATACAACCATATTCATCACTATTCACAACTGCAACCATCAGTGCAGAGTGATACATCCATAATGATCATAACAGATTAATGTAACCAGATTGATCATTATGTGAAGGACTTGATATTATCATATCATTCTTCACAATTAATGGTTCATTATGAAATATTCTAACCACAATGATTCATTATTGTTTATGGTTATCAATATATTGTTCACTGAGGAATAATATACCAGTACTTCATGCATCCACTCACTGAGATCCTAACATATAGTTCTGTCATGTTTTATCATAACTACTGCTAACATCTTTACTAGAAGACAGTATAGCTCCATTCATTATTCATCTTATATAATACCTTTACTACGAAATATTCTTATACGATTGATATGATAATCCGGGAAATCATTCGGGGAAGATATGTTACTACCTTAGCTAAGATTAAGTTTCAAGGTGTATATAAAAATCGTTAATATCAGTCATAAATTTTTTCACAAACTTCAAACCACAGTTGACAACATGTTTACCCAGCTGATGATCGAGTGGGACACAGTCTCGCATATCTATAAGAAATTACGTTTGGTTCTGCTATGTATTTTGTTTGTCTAGTTGTTGTTGAGCAATGTGTAGAGGTAGACGGAGATGAGTTATGTGAGCGTTGCCCTACACTACCAGAACGTCTACGATAACACCTACAAGCAATTCTGGCTCTACAAACTGCCTCTCGTAGGACCTCACCTCCAGCCAGGTAGTTGGCTCCTGAAGCTCCCGATCCTCGAGATAATCTTCTACCAGGAGCAGAGTTTGGGGCCTCTGACACTGCAGGACTTGCATCATTCCTTCTGGAAGAGAGTGCCAATACTGGGTACCATGGTGACCATAAGGAGGACGCACCAACGCAAACAAGCCTTGAAAATTGCTACTGCGAAAATACAGGAACGGACCAGGTCAAGACGCGAGCTCATTGCATGTGTGTGTACCCTGGTCGTCCTCCAGGTAATGTGTACATCATTTATCTTCGTCTATACCAGGCAACCCAGGCCCGCTGATAGGGTCGTCTCTCGTCCCTTTGACGCTGGTGGAACTCGATCTGCTGAAGCTGAAGTGATGGTACCTGACGCTGAAGTTGATCGTCCCCGTGAAGCTGAGGTGGTGCCCAAGACAGAAGAGGAGCCACATCCCCCAGCACCCGTCCTGGCCCAACCTGTCAAGTGGAATATTACAAGTGCCAACCGAGGAAGGAAGGCAGTCGTCCATCTTAACACCGTGGGTGAACATCCTCTTGACCAGATAGAAATGGAGCTCGACATGGGCCACCACCCTCCTGAACCAGACCGGATTGTGGACCTTGTGACGCAGTTCATATCCCCAGCGTCAGCTTGGGACGACAGTGTGTCTGATGCCTCTAAGATCATAATTAAACAGATGATCAAGACGTACAACAGACCCGTCCATGATATACCAGCTGAGATAATGATCCAACAGGTGATCGAGACGTACAACAGACCCGTCCGCAGTATGCCTGCTTGAGGCGTGTGTCAGTGATGATCTAATACTTAGCATTATGATTTTCTTGTATATTTTCTCTCTATATAATGATACAGACAGACAGATGGGTCACACTTCAGTGAAAATTTTTTTTGGCCTCACACTTCGCCATTTCCCACTTTAGCGAGATAGCACCAGGAACAGACGAAGAAATAGTCTCTATCTGTCATGTGTAATGCACCGACGCTACCTCGCTGAAGTAGGAAACGGCGATCAATAGTATGAAATGAATTCATATATATATATATATATATATATATATATATATATATATATATATTATATTATATTATTTTTTTTTATTATACTTTGTCGCTGTCTCCCGCGTTTGCGAGGTAGCGCAAGGAAACAGACGAAAGAAATGGCCCAACCCCCCCCCCCATACACATGTATATACATACGTCCACACACGCAAATATACATACCTACACAGCTTTCCATGGTTTACCCCAGACGCTTCACATGCCCTGCTTCAATCCACTGACAGCACGTCAACCCCGGTATACCACATCGCTCCAATTCACTCTATTCCTTGCCCTCCTTTCACCCTCCTGCATGTTCAGGCCCCGATCACACAAAATCTTTTTCACTCCATCTTTCCACCTCCAATTTGGTCTCCCTCTTCTCCTCGTTCCCTCCACCTCCGACACATATATCCTCTTGGTCAATCTTTCCTCTCATCCTCTCCATGTGCCCAAACCACTTCAAAACACCCTCTTCTGCTCTCTCAACCACGCTCTTTTTATTTCCACACATTCTTACCCTTACGTTACTCACTCGATCAAACCACCTCACACCACACATTGTCCTCAAACATCTCATTTCCAGCACATCCATCCTCCTGCGCACAACTCTATCCATAGCCCACGCCTCGCAACCATACAACATTGTTGGAACCACTATTCCTTCAAACATACCCATTTTTGCTTTCCGAGATAATGTTCTCGACTTCCACACATTCTTCAAGGCCCCCAGGATTTTCGCCCCCTCCCCCACCCTATGATCCACTTCCGCTTCCATGGTTCCATCCGCTGCCAGATCCACTCCCAGATATCTAAAACACTTCACTTCCTCCAGTTTTTCTCCATTCAAACTCACCTCCCAATTGACTTGACCCTCAACCCTACTGTACCTAATAACCTTGCTCTTATTCACATTTACTCTTAACTTTCTTCTTCCACACACTTTTCCAAACTCAGTCACCAGCTTCTGCAGTTTCTCACATGAATCAGCCACCAGCGCTGTATCATCAGCGAACAACAACTGACTCACTTCCCAAGCTCTCTCATCCCCAACAGACTTCATACTTGCCCCTCTTTCCAAAACTCTTGCATTCACCTCCCTAACAACCCCATCCATAAACAAATTAAACAACCATGGAGACATCACACACCCCTGCCGCAAACCTACATTCACTGAGAACCAATCACTTTCCTCTCTTCCTACACGTACACATGCCTTACATCCTCGATAAAAACTTTTCACTGCTTCTAACAACTTGCCTCCCACACCATATATTCTTAATACCTTCCACAGAGCATCTCTATCAACTCTATCATATGCCTTCTCCAGATCCATAAATGCTACATACAAATCCATTTGCTTTTCTAAGTATTTCTCACATAGATATATAGATATATAGATAGATAGATAGATAGATAGACAGATAGATAGATAGATACATAGATATCTGTGTGTGTGTGTGTGTGTGTGTGTGTGTGTGTGTGTGTGTGTGCGTGTGTATTAGTAAAATGGCAAAGATTTGATGAAATTTATGAGGGTTGGGATGCGATTGCTAAAGACGAAAGTCCAGCCATATTATACTTTTTACAGTGCACTATGATATTTCCGTAAATTTACTGTAATTGCATTTAAGACATAGTTGTTTAAGGAAGCAGATGAAAAACTGTGAAGTGAATGTAGTTTCACCGGTGTTGTGAGGTTAACCGACCGACACACGTGTTGTAAACATTGGAGACATTGTACGATCATAGAGCCATAGCAACTTTATAACCTCATACAGTTATTTGTGAGTATCATCTCCATTTGATTACGCTCGTTAGTTACTTGTTACTAAGTTCAGTTCAGTAACGTGTGTTATTAGGCGTTATATTCTACCTGAGATGTAGTATAGATAACGTTGCTACACAGCAGTGTGTGTCACACGTTATGTGGCCAGACGGTTGTCACCCGTTGTGAAATCAGACGACTGCGTTACCTTTTTCTGTGGCTTCATAGGTATATATCACCCGTTATATGGCGAGATAGTGTTTCCCGTTATGATAACAGACGGCTGTGTTACCTGTTATATGACCAGACAGCTGTGTCACCCGTTGTGTGGTAAGGCGGCTGTCACCCGTTATGTGGCTAGACAGCAGTGTCACCCGTTATGTGGCTAGATAACTGTGTCACCCGTTATGTAGCTAGACAGTAGTGTCACCCTTTATGTGGCTAGACAGCTGTGTCACCCATTATGTAGCTAGACAGCAGTGTCACCCTTTATGTGGCTAGTCATGTGTCACCCGTTATGTGGCTAGACAGCAGTGTCACCCGTTATGTGGCTAGACAGTAGTGTCACCCGTTATGTGGCGAGACAGCAGTGTCGCCCGTTATGTGGCTAGACTACTGTGCCACCCATTATGTGGCTAGACTACTGTGTCGCCCATTATGTGGCGAGACAGCAGTGTCACCCGTTATGTGGCCAGACAGCAGTGTCACCCGTTATGTGGCCAGACAGCAGTGTCACCCATTATGTGGCTAGACTACTGTGTCACCCATTATGTGGCGAGACAGCAGTGTCACCCATTATGTGGCTAGACAGCAGTGTCACCCTTTATGTAGCTAGTCATCTGTGTCACCCGTTATGTGGTCATGTGCATCTTATGATTTAAGAGAAAAAGAATGTAATAGACAATGTAATTGGAGTTTATAAAAACATGAGAGGAGTTTTTCTTCTTTCTTCTTTCATGTTTGATTATTTTACCATGTTGGTGAGATAATGCTAGGGACAGCCTAAGATCCGCTTACATCCATGCACATCTTTCACCCTCCTCGTTAGAGGATCCAGTCCCAGACATCACCAAATCAAGGCCCAGACCTTTCATTCGTGTTTTTTGTTGTGAGATGGAAGAACTAATTGTTTTCAAAGGATTGGAACAAGTGGTACGATTTGGGGTCTATTTCTAGGGGGAAAAGGGAGGAAATAGTTACTTGTTGATTATTTTCATCTTTTACATAAAATATGTATGAAATGTCAATAATTAATGACGTGACTTGCAGCATTTCAAGATGGAAAAGGTGTGTGTTTTGAACTTTGGTGTTTATATGTGAATGATTAGTTGTTACTTCCCCTCTACTTTTGCTATCACTTAATTGAATAAACAAAGTGTTGACAGTCAACATTGAGGAGAGAATGAATATTTAATAAGTTGGTACTAAGTGTTCTGTGTATTAGTAGAAATAGGTGATTAATTTATGTAAAATTAAGAAACACACTTGTCAGATATTAACAGAACATGTAGAAAGTCAACAAACTTTAACTAGTTGCCTAAATGATAGATGTATAGTAGCATTTGATTTGTCTGTTGCTGAGGATGGCATGGTTGCTTGGTCTGTTATCTATTTACCGACATTAGGCATCAATTTCTTGGTGCTCATTTGGGGATATGATGTATATTTCACTTAAAATATTGATCATTAAGATTAATCTTAAATGCAAGAGAGGTTAAGATTGGTTTTTGCAGGTTTTATTGATCTATTTTGTAGCTTTACATTAATTAATCACTCTTACCAGTAAATCTCAAAATTAGGCAGTGGTTTAGTCCAAGCATCCTGGGTGTGTGAGATTGTACCTGTACATCTCAAATATATTAAGAATATATGGTGTGGGAGGCAAGTTGTTAGAAGCAGTGAAAAGTTTTTATCGAGGATGTAAGGCATGTGTACGTGTAGGAAGAGAGGACAGTGATTGGTTCTCAGTGAATGTAGGTTTGCGGCAGGGGTGTGTGATGTCTCCATGGTTGTTTAATTTGTTTATGGATGGGGTTGTTAGGGAGGTGAATGCAAGAGTTTTGGAAAGAGGGGCAAGTATGAAGTCTGCTGGGGATGAGAGAGCTTGGGAAGTGAGTCAGTTGTTGTTCGCTGATGATACAGCGCTGGTGGCTGATTCATGTGAGAAACTACAGAAGCTGGTGACTGAGTTTGGTAAAGTGTGTGAAAGAAGAAAGTTAAAGAGTAAATGTGAATAAGAGCAAGGTTATTAGGTACAGTAGGGTTGAGGGTCAAGTCAATTGGGAGGTAAGTTTGAATGGAGAAAAACTGGAGGAAGTAAAGTGTTTTAGATACCTGGGAGTGGATCTGGCAGCGGATGGAACCATGGAAGCGGAAGTGGATCATAGGGTGGGGGAGGGGGCGAAAATTCTGGGAGCCTTGAAGAATGTGTGGAAGTCGAGAACATTATCTCGGAAAGCAAAATGGGTATGTTTGAAGGAATAGTGGTTCCAACAATGTTGTATGGTTACGAGGCGTGGGCTATGGATAGAGTTGTGCGCAGGAGGATGGATGTGCTGGAAATGAGATATTTGAGGACAATGTGTGGTGTGAGGTGGTTTGATCGAGTAAGTAACGTAAGGGTAAGAGAGATGTGTGGAAATAAAAAGAGCATGGTTGAGAGAGCAGAAGAGGGTGTTTTGAAATGGTTTGGGCACATGGAGAGAATGAGTGAGGAAAGGTTGACCAAGAGGATATATGTGTCAGAGGTGGAGGGAACGAGGAGAAGTGGGAGACCAAATTGAAGGTGGAAAGATGGAGTGAAAAAGATTTTGTGTGATCAGGGCCTGAACATGCAGGAGGGTGAAAGGAGGGCTAGGAATAGAGTGAATTGGATCGATGTGGTATACCGGGGTTGACGTGCTGTCAGTGGATTGAATCAGGGCATGTGAAGCGTCTGGGGTAAACCATGGAAAGCTGTGTAGGTATGCATATTTTGCGTGTGTGGACATATGTATATACATGTGTATGGGGGTGGGTTGGGCCATTTCTTCGTCTGTTTCCTTGCGCTACCTCGCAAACGCGGGAGACAGCGACAAAGCAAAAAAAAAAATAAAAAAATCTCAAAATGATCATTTGCCTATTACCTATAAAAACTTTTGATAAAATTGGAAACAGAGAGTCTGGTTATCTCACAGGCAAGGCTTTGACAGTTTTCAAGACTGATGGAATTGCCTACATGTTTGTTTTTTATATTTATTATCATTTGCATATTCAGAAGTTCATTTTAGACTTTAAATGTCATATTGGTTTGCCCCAGGTTAAGTTGAAGACAGCAAGATGGGGAAGACTATCAAAAGAGCCAAGAAGAAGGAGGGATTTTCCAAATCCACCAGTTCCATGAATCCTGATCGGCCACGTGATAAGGTAAGGATAAAGTGCGGAGCTTGCCATTTTTCAGTATATTGAGTAAATTTATGTTATCGTCAATGACGTACTTGTATATACAGATGACTCCTGACTTGCAGTGATTTGACCTATGATTTTTTGAATTTGTGATGGTGCAATAGCATTACACATTCAGTAGAAACTATACTTCGAATTTTGAATTTTTATCTTTTTCTGAGCTAGCACTATGTGGTGCGTTACTCTCTCATGATGATGTGCATTGACAGTAAGCCGCAATTTCCAGTCAGCCAATGGATTGTGAGAGTAAACATCCATTACTCTGCAGTTTACTGTTGCCAGCATTTTTTTATTTTGTGTTTTCGCATCACATCGTGTTTACAAAATGCCTATCTCTGTCTCCTGCGTCTGGTGAGAAGAAGAGGAAGGCATTTACTCTTGAGATGAAATTACAGATAATTGCCCAACATGAAGTTATACCCAAGGCATTTGCTGCTATCAGCAGAGATGTACCAGTGTTAGAAGAAATGGTCTGCAGTTATGAGAGATTCACAAGAACTGACAGGCAGATATAGGATGTTCTTGCTTGTTCTAGAGATATGAACAAAAGGAAAACTATATAGTCAGCATGATATCTCCTTGAAGAAATCTAAACCATCAAGTGTCGATGCCTTAGTGTCTTTTACAAGCTATTCTTGAGCCTCATCAGAAGAAATTGATGACCCTGTCAATGTGGCATCCTCATCATGTAGCAGTTCATTTGAAATTGATGACCCTGTCAATGTGGCATCCTCATCATCTAGCAGTTAGTTTTAATGTTATATGCTTCTAACATTCTTCAGGCTCACTGTGCTCTCAACTGTGTACTTTATTGGTGAGTACCCATGCAACCATTGTTTTTTATTTTATTTTCAGTGCAGTATTCAATAAATTACATGAGATATTCAACAATGTTATAAAATAGACTCTGTTTTAGATGATTTTGTCATGCTGTAAGCTAATGTAAGTGTTCTGAGAACATTTAAGGTAGGCTAGGTTAAGGTGTGATGTTCAGTAGGTTAGATGTACAGTATTATATGTATTTTCGACATACAACATTTTCAACTTGCAATGGGTTTATCAGAACTTAACCTCATCATAAGTCAAGGAGCATATGTACAGTTATCAGGAAAACCTTCGTGTGTTGGTACTGGGGCTTTGAAAAATGCTTTGACATTGATGGCACAGTAAAGAAATTCTCTTCCCCAGAGGCCTGTTGCCAATGCAGTGCTATACATATACTATCAGGAAGTCAAAGGATGATTATATAAACAAGTATAATTTAGGTATTAGTTAAGGTAAAATCATTAGTAGCATAAGTTTTATTCAATGATCCTAGAGATATTGCATATATTCCCTATCCCCAGGGATAGGGGAGAAAGAATTCTTCCCATGCATTTCCCGCGTGTTGTAGAAGGCAACTAAAGAGGACAGGAGCGGGGGATAGAAACCCTCCCCTTCTTGTATTTTAACTTTCTAAAAGGGGAAACAGAAGAAGGAGTCATGCGGGGAGTGCTCATCCTCCTCGAAGGCTCAGATTGGGGTGTCTAAATGTGTGTGGATGTAACCAAGATGAGAAAAAAGGAGAGATAGGTAGTATATTTGAGGAAAGGAACATAGATGCTTCGGCTCTGAGTAAAACGAAGCTCAAGGGTAAAGATGAAGAGTGGTTTGGGAATGTCTTGGGAGTAAAGTCAGGGGTTGGTGAGAGGACAAGATCAAAGGAAGGAGTAGCACTACTCCTGAAGCAGGAGTTGTGGGAGTATGTGATAGAGTGTTAGAAAGTAAACTCTAGATTTATATGAGTAAAACTGAAAGTGGATGGAGAGAGATGGGTGATTATTGGTGCCTATGCACCTGGTCATGTGAGACAAGTGTTTTAAGAGCAGCTGAGTGAGTGTGTTAGCAGCTTTGATGCACGAGACCAGGTCATAGTGATGGGTGATTTGAATGCAAAGGTGAGTAATGAGGCAGTTGAGGGTATAATTGGTGTACATGGGGTGGTCAGTGTTGTAAATGGAAATGGTGAAGAGCTTGTAGCTTTGTGTGCTGAAAAAGGACCGGTGATTGAGAATACCTGGTTTAAAAAGAGAGATACATAAGTATACAGAAGTAGGAGAAATGGCCAGAGAGCGTTATTGGATAACGTGTTAATTGATAGGCGTGTAAACGAGAGACTTGTGGATGTTAATGTGCTGAGTGGAGCAACAGAAGGGATGTTTAGACATTATCTTTTGGAGGTGAAGGTGAAGATTTGTAGAGGCTTTAAGAAAAGAAGAGAGTGGTGAGAGTAAGTGAGCTTGGAAAGCAGACTTGTGTAAGGAAGTACCAGGAGAGATTGAGTGCAGAATGGAAAAAGGTGATAGCAAAAGATGTAAGGGGAGTGGGGGGAGGAATGGGATGTATTTAGGGAAGCAGTGATGGGTTGCACAAAAGATGCTTGTGGCATGAAAAAGGTGGGAGGTGGGAAGATTAGAAAGGGTAGTGAGTGGTGGGATGAAGAAGTAAGATTATTAGTGAAAGAGAAGAGAGAGGCGTTTGGGAGATTTTTTCAGGTAAGTAATGCGAATGACTGGGAGATGTATAAAAGAAAGAGGCAGGAGGTCAAGAGAAAGGTGCAAGAGGTGAAAAAAAGAGGGCAAATGAGAGTTGGGGTGAGAGAGTATCATTAAATTTTAGGGAGAATTAAAAAGATGTTTTGGAAGGAGGTAAATAAAGTGCGTAAGACAGGAGAACAAATGGGAACATCGGTGAAGGGGGCAAATGGGGAGGTAATAACAAGTAGTGTTGAAGTGAGAAGATGGAGTGAGTATTCTGAAGGTTTGTTGAATGTGTTTGATGATAGAGTGGCAGATATAGGGTGTTTTGGGTGAGGTTGTGTGCAGGTGAGAGGGTCAGGGAGAATGGTTTAGTAAAGAGAGAAGGGGTAGTGAAAGCTTTGTGGAAGATGAAAGCTGGCAAGGTGGCGGGTTTGGATGGTATTGCAGTGGAATTTATTAAAAAAGGTGGTGACACTGTTGTTGACTGGTTGGTAAGGATATTCAATGTATGTATGATTCATGATGAAGTGCCTGAAGATTGGCAGAATGCGTGTGTAGTGCCATTGTATAAAGGCAAAGGGGATAAAGGTGAGTGTTCAAATTACAGAGGTATAAGTTTGTTGAGTATACCTGGGAAATTATATGGGAGGGTATTGATTGAGAGGGTAAAGGCATGTACAGAGCATCAGATTGGGGAAGAGCAGTGTGGTTTCAGAAGTGGTAGAGGATGTGTGGATCAGGTGTTTGCTTTGAAGAATGTGTGCGAGAGATACTTTGAAAAATAGATGGATTTGTATGTAGCATTTAGGGATCTGGAGAGGGCATATGATAGAGTGGATAGAGATGCTCTGTGGAAGGTATTAAGAGTATATGGTGTGGGAGGCAAGTTGCTAGAAGCAGTGAAAAGTTTTTATTGAGGATGTAAGGCATGTGTACGTGTAGGAAGAGAGGAAAGTGATTGGTTCTCAGTGAATGTCATTTTGTGGCAGGGGTGTGTGATGTCTCCATGGTTGTTTAATTTGTTTATGGATGGGTTTGTTAGGGAGGTGAATGCAGGAGTTTTGGAGAGAGGGGCAAGTATGCAGTCTGTTGTGGATGAGAGAGGTTGGGAAGTGAGTCAGTTGTTCGCTGATGATACAGCACTGATGGGTGATTCGTGTGAGAAACTGCAGAAGCTGGTGACTGAGTTTAGTAAAGTGTGTGAAAGAAGGAAGTTGAGATTAAATGTGAATAAGAGCATGGTTATTAGGTTCAGTAGGGTTGAAGGACAAGTTAATTGGGAAGTAAGTTTGAATGGAGATAAACTGGAGGAAGTTAAGTGTTTTAGATATCTGGGAGTGGATTTAGCAGTGAATGGAACTCTGGAAGCAGAAGTGAGTCACATGATGGGGTAGGGAGCGAAGGTTCTGGGAGCATTGAAGAACGTGTGGAAGGCGAGAATATTATCTCGGAGAGCAGAAATGGGTATGTTTGAAGGAATAGTGGTTCCAATAATGTCATCCCAATTCACTCTATTCCTTGCATGCCTCACCCTCCTGCACGTTCAGGCTCAGAATGCTTGAAATCTTTTTCTCTCCATCATCCTTCCTCATCCAGTTTGGTCTCCTGCTTCTCCTTGTTCCCTCCACCTCTAACACATATATCCTCTTTGTCAACCTTTCCTTGCTCATTCTTTCCATATGTCCAAACCATTTCAACACAACCTCTTCTGCTCTCTCATCCACACCCTTTTTATTACCACACATCTTTCTTACCCTTTCATTACTTACTTGATCAAACCACCTCACACCGCATATTGTCCTCAAACATTTCATTTCCAACACATCCACCCTCCTCCATGCAACCCTATCTATAGCCCATGCCTTGCAACCATATGTTATTGTTGTTCCTTCAAACATACCCATTTTTGCTCCGAGATGAAGTTCTCTCTTTCCATAGATTCTTCATCGCTTCCAGAACTTTCATCCCCCTCATCCTATGACTCAGTTCCACATCCATGGTTCCACTCACTGCTAAGTCTACTCCCAGGTATCTAAAACACTTCACTTCCTCCAGTTTTTCTCCTTTCAAACTCACATCCCAGCTCTCTTGTCCCTCAACTCTACTGAACCTAATAACCTTGCTTTTATTTACATTTACTCTCAACTTTCTCCTTTCACACTTTTTTCCAAACTCAGTCATCAATTTTTACAGTTTGTCACTTGAAACAGCCACCAGTGCTGTATCATCGGTGAACAACAATTGACTCACTTCCCAGGCTCTCTCATCCCCAACAGACTGCATACTCACCCCTCCCTCCAAAACTCTTGTATTTACCTTCCTAACCACCCCGTCCATAGCCAAATTAAACAACCATGATGACATCACACACCCCTGCCACAGACCAACCTTCACTTGGAGCCAATCACTCTCCTTTCTTCCTACTTGTACACATACTTTACACCCTTGATAAAGGCTTTTTGCTGCTTCTAGCAGCTTACCTCTCACACTATATATTCTTAATACCTTCCACAGAGCATGTCTATCAATTCTATTATATGCCTTCTCCAGATCCATAAATGGCACATAGATCCATCTGTTTTCTAAGTATTTCTCACATACATTCTTCAAAGTAAACACCTGATTCACACATCCTCTACCTCTTCTAAAAGTACACTCAGTCAATACCCTCCCATACAATTTTCCAGGTATACTCAACAAACTTATGCCTCTATAGTTTGAACGCTCACCTTTATCCCCTTTGCCTTTGTACAATGGCAGTATACATGTATTTTGCCAATCCTTAGGCACTTCACCATGATCCATACTTACCAACCAATCAATAGCACAGTCACCCCTTTCTTAATAAATTCAACTGCATTACCATCTAATCCTGCCGCCTTGTCGGATTTCATCTTTCGCATGGCTCTTACCATTTATTTGTTATACTTGATTGCTGTTTCCTCTGTCAGTGAGATAGCGCCAGGAAACAGACAAAGAAAGACCCATCCACTCATACTCCTTTATGATATATGTGTATGTATATTTGAAAGAATAGTATTGCCAACTATATTATATGGCTGTGAGGCATGGGCTGTAAATAGGGAAATGAAATGTTTGAGAGAAAGAAGCAGGTATCAAAACGGCCCACCCGTGAGCTGCTGTGTGGTCTAGCTAGTGGTGTGGGCACACAAGTAGCCACTTCTCTGAAGCAAAAACCAAAGTAATACCTATAGAAGAGGGAAAGTGAATCAACATTGCAGTGAAGGGCAAAGAGGTCAAGCTTGGAAGTTAACCTGGAACAGTTTATAATGTGGACTGCTTTCTAATTAACTCTGTCAGGTAAGGATGCAGAGCTAGAACCCCCCCCAAATGTTAGAACAGTACTCCACACAAGGATGAATCACTTCCTTGTATGAACAGAACAACTGTTCATATTAAAAGTTTTGACAGTTAAACAGAACACCCAGTTTCTTAGAGGCAGACTTAGCTATTCCTCTGATGTAGGGTTTTCAAGAGAGAGTGGATGCTACAAAAATAACAAGTATATTCATCAAGTCAAGAGGTGGAATTACAGAACCATCAAGGAGAGACAAGAGTTGTGAGGTATTTTCAATAGAGATGGGTAAAAACTGGGTGTTGGAGGCATTAAACTTAACAGGATTTTGTGTCCCCCCACTGAGATATACTAAATGTGAGTTTATTAAGGAAGTTATGTCAAGACGAGATGCAGATCGAGTGAGAGAAGAGGGAGCATAATTGAAGGATGTAGGTGAATGCATTGTTGCGTCATCAGCATATAAGTGCATTGGATTATTTGTGGAGGAGAGGAAATAATCGAAAAAAAAAAGGAGAAAAAGTGTAGAGGGCAGGACAGAACCTTGAGGGAATTTGCTTTTGAGGAGAAAAGTGGGTAGGCTGATCCACCAACAACCACAGCGATAGATCAGCAAGAGAGGAAGCTTGACATGAAGGAGGGAAGTCAAAAGAGGGGAGCTTAGAGATGAGGCCCCAATGTCACACCCTGACAAATGCCTAAGGTATGTCTAGGGAAACTACACATGACTCCCCAAAATCTTTCAGGGATGATGACCTGACATTAGTAAGATAGGAAAGAGTATCACTGGTAGATCTCACCCTATATAAGCCATAATGGTGATCAAAGAGAATACTGTAAGTTGTGAGGTGTTTAAAGATATGGGAGATGAGTTTTTTTTTTTTTTTTTTTCTGTCTCCCGCGTTTGCGAGGTAGCGCAAGGAAACAGACGAAAGAAATGGCCCAACCCACCCCCATACTCATGTATATACATACGTCCACACACGCAAATATACATACCTACACAGCTTTCCATGGTTTACCCCAGACGCTTCACATGCCCCGATTCAATCCACTGACAGCACGTCAACCCCGGTATACCACATCGCTCCAATTCACTCTATTCCTTGCCCTCCTTTCACCCTCCTGCATGTTCAGGCCCCGATCACACAAAATCTTTTTCACTCCATCTTTCCACCTCCAATTTGGTCTCCCTCTTCTCCTTGTTCCCTCCACCTCCGACACATATATCCTCTTGGTCAATCTTTCCTCACTCATTCTCTCCATGTGCCCAAACCATTTCAAAACACCCTCTTCTGCTCTCTCAACCATGCTCTTTTTATTTCCACACATCTCTCTTACCCTTACGTTACTTACTCGATCAAACCACCTCACACCACACATTGTCCTCAAACATCTCATTTCCAGCACATCCATCCTCCTGCGCACAACTCTATCCATAGCCCACGCCTCGCAACCATACAACATTGTTGGAACCACTATTCCTTCAAACATACCCATTTTTGCTTTCCGAGATAATGCTCTTGACTTCCACACATTCTTCAAGGCTCCCAGAATTTTCGCCCCCTTCCCCACCCTATGATCCACTTCCGCTTCCATGGTTCCATCCGCTGCCAGATCCACTCCCAGATATCTAAAACACTTCACTTCCTTCAGTTTTTCTCCATTCAAACTCACCTCCCAATTGACTTGACCCTCAACCCTACTGTACCTAATAACCTTGCTCTTATTCACATTTACTCTTAACTTTCTTCTTTCACACACTGTACCAAACTCAGTCACCAGCTTCTGCAGTTTCTCACATGAATCAGCCACCAGCGCTGTATCATCAGCGAACAACAACTGACTCACTTCCCAAGCTCTCTCATCCCCAACAGACTTCATACTTGCCTCTCTTTCCAAAACTCTTGCATTCACCTCCCTAACAACCCCATCCATAAACAAATTAAACAACCATGGAGACATCACACACCCCTGCCGCAAACCTACATTCACTGAGAACCAATCACTTTCCTCTCTTCCTACACGTACACATGCCTTACATCCTCGATAAAAACTTTTCACTGCTTCTAACAACTTGCCTCCCACACCATATATTCTTAATACCTTCCACAGAGCATCTCTATCAACTCTATCATATGCCTTCTCCAGATCCATAAATGCTACATACAAATCCATTTGCTTTTCTAAGTATTTCTCACATACATTCTTCAAAGCAAACACCTGATCCACACATCCTCTACCACTTCTGAAACCACACTGCTCTTCCCCAATCTGATGCTCTGTCCATGCCTTCACCCTCTCAATCAATACCCTCCCATATAATTTACCAGGAATACTCAACAAACTTATACCTCTGTAATTTGAGCACTCACTCTTATCCCCTTTGCCTTTGTACAATGGCACTATGCACGCATTCCGCCAATCCTCAGGCACCTCACCGTGAGTCATACATACATTAAATAACCTTACCAACCAGTCAACAATACAGTCACCCCCTTTTTTAATAAATTCCATTGCAATACCATCCAAACCTGCTGCCTTGCCGGCTTTCATCTTCCGCAAAGCTTTCACTACCTCTTCTCTGTTTACCAAATCATTTTCCCTAACCCTCTCACTTTGCACATCACCTCGACCAAAACACCCTATATCTGCCACTCTATCATCAAACACATTCAACAAACCTTCAAAATACTCACTCCATCTCCTTCTCACATCACCACTACTTGTTATCACCTCCCCATTTGCGCCCTTCACTGAAGTTCCCATTTGCTCCCTTGTCTTACGCACATTATTTACCTCCTTCCAGAACATCTTTTTATTCTCCCTAAAATTTAATGATACTCTCTCACCCCAACTCTCATTTGCCCTTTTTTTCACCTCTTGCACCTTTCTCTTGACCTCCTGTCTCTTTCTTTTATATGTCTCCCGCTCAACTGCATTTTTTCCCTGCAAAAATCGTCCAAATGCCTCTCTCTTCTCTTTCACTAATACTCTTACTTCTTCATCCCACCACTCACTACCCTTTCTAATCAACCCACCGCCCACTCTTCTCATGCCACAAGCATCTTTTGCGCAATCCATCACTGATTCCCTAAATACATCCCATTCCTCCCCCACTCCCCTTACTTCCATTGTTCTCACCTTTTTCCATTCTGTACTCAGTCTCTCCTGGTACTTCCTCACATAAGTCTCCTTCCCAAGCTCACTTACTCTCACCACCCTCTTCACCCCAACATTCACTCTTTTTTTCTGAAAAAAAAAGGACCCATACAAGTATTTCTGTATATATACCTCTTTTCTCTGCTTACTTTCACCATCCACTTCTCACCCTTATCATTTCCCTTTTTCTGAAAGCCCCTATAAATCTTCTTAATTGCCTCCACCAGATAATGGTTACCCATCCCACCATCTGCCCTTCTGAGCACATTCACATCCATGAATCTCTTTTGTATTGTTATTGATTAGTACATAATCCAGTAATGCCTGATTACCTTCTTTCCTATTTCATGTAGCTTGTGTATGTCTTTTTTTTTAAACAGATATTCTCAGTCACATGTCCCATTTCAGCACACAACTTGTTGCTCATCATTTATTTTCACCTTACCCCAATTATACCCTCGATCAATTGCCACATTACCCACTTTCACATTCAAATCACCCATAAGTGATACCTTACCTTTAGCAACAAAAATTCTGATGCACTTGCTCATCAGCTTCTAAGCACTAACCTCTCTTCATCATCCTTCTATAGTCAGGTACATAAGCTCTAACAACTACCCAACTTTTGTAACCCACTTTCATTTTTACCTACTTCAGTTTGAAGCTCACTTCCTAACACTTCTCATACACATTCCCACAACTCCTTCAGCAAAATTGCTACCCCATCCTCAGCTCTTTCCTTCACATTAGCACATGACTTTACCCCTAAGATATTCCCAAAACCACTCTTCCCTTCTCCCGTTTTACCCTTGAGCTTTGTTGCCCTCAGAGCTAGAACATCTAAATTCCCGTCTTCAAACTTACTATTAATCTTTCCCTTCTTCCCATCTTGGTTACATCCAAACACTTTTAGACATCTCAGCCTGAGCTCTTGAGGAGGATGAGCACTCCTCAGTTAAATCTTGTGTTTCAGCTTTTATAGATTTGAATACAAAAAGGGAACTGTTTCCAACTACCCTTTCCTAAAGCTCTTATTCACCTTTTAGGATATGCAGGGAATACTTGAAAAGTGTTCTTTTTCCCATAACCCAAGGATCAGTTGTGTAATGATATTTAGTGTGAACCCTGTAGTTCATCTGATAGTTTTGCAAATGAATTTTTGTGTTGTTGCTTTAGCCATTTTTGTTTTCCACATAAGGGTGAAAATTTCAAGTTTGAAAAAAAAAAGTTGAAGAACAGCTCTGGCAGACTGTTCAGTAACATAGCATTGCTTGTGAGCAACAGGTTAGGAGCCTTGGTTTAGAGATGACATTTGTGTACTCCACAGTGTTTTGTCATTAAATTGTGTTAAATTGAAAGTTTACTTGATGCTTTGAGATGCACATACAAATATTCATCTTTCTGTAGGTGAACCTTCGAGGTGCTCCTTATGCAAGGGACAAGGCAACTATTAAGCGGCTGCAAATGTACCGTACTGGGAAAGCCAAACGCAACAGACGGGGCAAGATTGTTAAGGATGCAATATTCCAGAACAGACTTAGTCCAGGTGAGTCTCTCTCTCTCTCTCTCTCTCTCTCTCTCTCTCTCTCTCTCTCTCTCTCTCTCTCTCTCTCTCTCTCTCTCTCTCTCTCTCTCTCTCTCTCTCTCTCTCTCTCTCTCTCTCTCTCTCTCTCTCTCTCTCTCTCTCTCTCTCTCTCTCTCTCTCTCTCTCTCTCTCTCTCTCTCTCTCTCTCTCTCTCTCTCTCTCTCTCTCTCTCTCTCTCTCTCTCTCTCTCTCTCTCTCTCTCTCTCTCTCTCTCTCTCTCTCTCTCTCTCTCTCTCTCTCTCTCTCTCTCTCTCTCTCTCTCTCTCTCTCTCTCTCTCTCTCTCTCTCTCTCTCTCTCTCTCTCTCTCTCTCTCTCTCTCTCTCTCTCTCTCTCTCTCTCTCTCTCTCTCTCTCTCTCTCTCTCTCTCTCTCTCTCTCTCTCTCTCTCTCTCTCTCTCTCTCTCTCTCTCTCTCTCTCTCTCTCTCTCTCTCTCTCTCTCTCTCTCTCTCTCTCTCTCTCTCTCTCTCTCTCTCTCTCTCTCTCTCTCTCTCATTTTTTTTTCCTCCCCACAGTCTTATCTTTAGTCCATGTCTCACATGCATATGATAATGGTGGGACTATTATACCTTCAGACATACAGACATACCCATTTTTAACATGTCTCCTATCTTACTAACATCTAATCATCATCTCTGAAAGATTTTGGGGAATCCTATTTAGTTTCCCTTGATATATCTAAAGCTTTTGACAGAGTGTGGCATTGAGGTCACACGTCTGAGCTCACCTCTTTTGGCTTACCTCCCTCACTTTGCTGCCTCATCTCTGGCCAGTCATTTTTCATCAACAATGGTAGCCTTCAAGTTTTTGTCCTGTCCCCTACACTTTTTCTCCTTTTTATCAACAATTTGTTTCTTCTGCAAATAACCAAATGCACTCATATGCTGACAACCCAACATTGCATTCTTCCACATCCATCAATGCTACTTCTTTTCTCATTCAATCTGTATCTCATCTCGATACAACTTCCTCAGTAAACTCAGAGTTGGACAGGATATTTCATTGAGGTAGACAAATCTGGTCAAGTTTAACACCTTGTAGACCCAGTTTCTACCTGTCTATCAATTGAAAATTCCTCACAGCTTTCCCCTTTCCTTTGACAGTGCCATAATTCCACCTCTTGACTCAGAAAACATACTTGTCATAACTGGAACATCCACTCTGTCGTAGAAACCTCACATTATGGAAGTAGGTAAGTCTGCCTCTAAGAAACTGGGAGTCCTGCTTAGATGTCAAAGTATTTTTTCTTCATTACAGTTGCTATGTTTATACAAAAAATAGATCCATCTTTGTATGGAGTTCTGGTCTCACATCAAGGGTGGCTCTAGATCTATCCTTACTTGACAGAGATCAGTTAAAAGTGGTCTGTCTGATGAACTCTCCCATGCTAACTTCAAAACTTGACCCATATACCCTACTCCACAATGTTGGTTCACTTCCCCTATTCCATAGGTATTTCTTTGGTTTTTGCTCCCAAGAGCTGGCAGCCTGTGTACCCCTACCACTAGCTATACTACGCAATACTTGGGAAGCTGCTGCATCACATGATTACTTTGTGGCAGTTGGCAACTCTTAGGTGAGCTATTTTGATGTTTCTCTTTCCATACACCTTGAAGCTTTGGAATTTGTTACCCTCTCATGTCTTTCCCAATAACTACTACAACTAGGCACATATTAACCAAAAGGTTTTTCACTTCCAGAATTCATAAGTACTCTTCTTTGTTTCCTCTTTTTCCTTTTCTTAATCATCCATATATTTCAGCTAAGGCCTAGCATTGATGGGGATTCTTGTCCATGAGTGGGAGCCTCCAGTGTTAAAAAAGTAAAAAATGTCCAAACTGTAGCTCACTCATCCGCATTCTTCTTTTTATTTTATTTTACGCACTTCTCACTTAACCTTTCATTTCCTATGTAATCAATATGTATACCCTTGCTCAAGCAAAATACTGATTTTATCGACCAACCCATAGAGGAAAATGAACACCTGGGTTAATTGTATACTGGCTGCTCCTTCTGGAATTTAAAGCATGCAAACTTGACCCCTGGGTGGCCTGTAATTGCTTAATGGTCGGCAACACTAGCTGCTACATCAGAGAGGTCCATAGATATGATATGATAATTGTTTAAATGATGCTGATGATATGCTTAGGATGTGCTTATGAGATTGTGATATACTTTTGTAACAGGTACACAGGCTCGTGTTGAACCACATCAACGTTGGTTTGGTAATACCAGGGTGATCGGCCAGAAGGCTCTCCAAACTTTTCAAGAGGAGATGGGTAAAGTCATGAAAGATCCCTATCAGGTTAGCTTTATATGTATTAATTGTAGAAGCATAGTACCTTTTTAAGTAAATATATTAATATATGATTACTCTCTTCTTCTGGCAAATTAATATTTTGTAGCTGAAGGCCAGACATGAAGAAGAGACAATCTTCCTTTTATGATATAAGCTGTTTCCAGAAGTCTTAGTCATAAGCATTTCCATACAGTAGGAGTTTCAGAAGCCTGCCGTCACCTATAGAAATCTGTCACAAATTTCAAGTTTTATCAACTCCCATGAAGGATAGTATTTTTGTCTTTGAGCTTTCACATCAGAAAATGTAATTTGCATGAAGATATAGTTTTGAAAATACTATGTTTGCCATTTTCTCGGGTATATTGTCCTCAGTTAACAGCATTTTCTGTAACTGATGTTATAGTTATCCAGTTTTTTCAGTACTTAAAGAGCCTTAATGACATAAGCTTCTTGATTTGTTAAGATTAGTTAGCTTGGGCAACCAAAAAATATCTATGCAACTTTTTGCCAAAAGCCTGTCAGACCCATCGTGACAGAGAAATGAACCAAGCATTGTATTACTCGTATCTGATGTATGGCACATGGCATGTATACTGGCTGGCTGCCATTTACAACTTGTTCTCTCCAGAGCTGTGGTTACAAAGGAGAACCCCAATATTTCCTAAATGAAAATGGAAACATTCATATCTGCTAATTGGAAAGGAATAATGGGGAAAGTTGACAAATTCTGCAGGGAAAATTACATGTTTATTTAATTTCCTAGATTGTCTTTTTGTTAAGCCTCAGATGACAGCTGACACCAGTCCATGTGCTCATAGAGAAGAGCAGCCAATATCAGTTGATATGCTAAACTTTTCTGCCTCTGTTTAAATATCCAGTTGACTTAATTAGTAGTTAGAAGGTAGACCCTGACCAGGGAGGTTTATTACTGATGCTGTCCACCTGGGTATTGGGAGATTTAGTGATGGCTGCATAATGAGCCAGCACTTTAGAGGTTTTCAAGTTACATTCCTCTGACTCTGGTAGCTGTCTTATTTTCTTCCTCACTCACATGTGACTGCTGGCTTTCTGTCCACAGACATACAGTGTGATGTCTCCTTGTCACACATATTATTTGACAACACTTAGCTCGTACGACTCATTCTTCATAGATTTGAATTTAACTCACACAACTCATTCTTCGTAACTCAAGATTATTCCTGTGGTGAGTGCTATGTGCTAGCCCTGTGTTTTGGCAAACTGGTTGGAGCAGTAGACAGCAGTAATATATGGTGTAAGAAGGAATGATTGAATAAGAAATGATAGAGAGGCTTGGCAGTAGGAGTAGGTATGAGCGAGTTGAAGAGGATATGTAGAAATGGTTTGGACTTATGGTTTGGACTTAATGGGGAGGATGAGTGAGCACAGGATGAGTAATATGATATACTTGTTGGAAATGGAATGAATTAGGAAAAAAGGAAAACCAAGGAGGAGGTGGAAGGGTGGAGTGAAAGATGCTTTGAAGACATGGGACCTGAACATGCAGGAGGGCATGAAGCAAGGGATAGAGCAAATTGTAGCAATGTAGGTTCCTTGGGAAGACAAGGTATATGAAGTGGTTGGGGAAACCATGGAAAGGTTTATGTGGCCTAATTTTGGATAGGGAACTCTGGTTTCATTGTATTGATACTTAACAGCTAGACAGTGGCTGTGAGTGAATGAGGCTATTTCTTTGTTCCTGGCACTGCCTCACTGATGCATGTTTGTATCCCTTCTTTGACTTGGAGCACAGCCTCAGGGTAATGCCCAGACATTTTATACATTCACATATTTTTCCAGTGGTAGGAGATGGTCTTGGTCATCATCTTCCAATTACTAATGCAAACTGGTTTCATTAACCAAAACCCTAGACAACCTCTACCCACAGTGACAAATGCTTATCTCCAAATACCTTGACTCCATCAGATGCTCCTGCTGCACTCACTAGTATTGCTCCACTGCACATCACAGACATCCATTACAGACTACTTAGAACATTGGCAGTACAGCAACCACTCAGATAGCAGCTCCCAAAACCCCATTACAAACCCCTTCACCTCCAGTACAAACAGGTAGCAAATAGCATCACAGATTGTACACTCTCACTTCTAACAAACAAACATTTCTGTTCCACAGAATCCCTGTGATATACTGAATGTATGGCAACTCAGAACCAGTGGCATCAGAAACAGAGAAATTTTCAACCAACATGATATATTATGTGAACTGTAAGGCTTCTGACCTTTAAGCTCATGGCTGCTAGCCACATTCATTTTGGTGTAGGTAGGCAAATATTGTATTCCCACAACTCAGGTGGCCTGAGGAGTATATCTCCTTTCTTTTTCTTATCAAATTCTAGCATAGTCAGCACTATAATATGAAATGTTAACAAAAACGAAATTAAAAAAAATTTGGTTAAAGACAACAAGAAAAACGGTATTAATTCTTACCAGGATTGTTGTGGTATGGGAGCACACAGATGGCAAGCATATCCTGTGGGAAGCTACACTGAAAATGTAATTACATTTGAATTAGAAATGTTACAAGTTTGTTGTCCAATAACCATGCAGTATTGCAAGGGTTGGACATTCTAGGATAGTCTGATTATTTCATAGCATCGAGTTGGTGATAATCAGTGTTAGAGTCTTTACTTTTGAAAAGTACAAGAATTTGTTCTATTCACAGGTTGTGATGAGGAAAACAATGCTACCTATTTCTTTGCTTGATGAAAAAGCCAAAAATGCTCGGGTGCATCTCCTGGATACAGAACCCTTTGAGAGTGTGTTTGGTAAGAAAAAGACAAGGAAGAAGCCAAGTTTAAAGGTTGGTATTATGAAACTGATTTTGTGTACAGTTTTATAGACAGGTACAAGGAGGGAGGCCCCTCTGAAACTTTCCATGTGATGGTCATGAATACTTAGCACCCTGCAAAACGTAGCATCAAGTACTCCACGTGTTTCTGAGATAACTTTGTCTCTAAGTATATTGCTGTCTCTATAGTTTCACTTGGTAAAGATTAATGTCCCTGTGCTGTAGTGTCCCCTGGTCTCTGTTCTGTTGCTCAATTACTGTTCTTTATCCTTTTTCATCAGCCCAATAGTTGATTTATGCTTTCTGTCCACTGTTTCTTTCTCATTCTTTTGTCATTGTGTAATAGATAGATGTTTTGACTCGTGTATCACTTGCAGTTTATTTATGTGTGCACTGTTGTTCGTGAAGTGTCCAGTATTTTGTATCGGGCAGCTTTTGATTTCTGATCAACCAGCTAATTCATATAAGAGATAAGCATGTAAACATTTTCATCTTTACAGTACGGAGATTTCACTCAATATGCAAAGTCTGCTGAGGAAGCTATAGGAAAATATGATGCAGAGCAGGATAGGGATCTAGTTCGTGAGGCCCCAGACTCGCATGATCTTCCACCAGAATGGTTTCTTAAAGTAAGTCTTCATTTGCCGTTTTGAGTTATTTCCAAGTACTGTTACTTTATTGCCTTAACTTTTACTTTGATAATGATAAGTTGTATACAAAAATTTAAGCTGTCATGAAATTGAGAGGTAATCATGCATCAAGTTTGTGGGGTTTAGACTTCCTTTATGTGGGGAAACCCAGTACAGCTAAATTGACTCTCTCTCTCTCTCTCTCTCTCTCTCTCTCTCTCTCTCTCTCTCTCTCTCTCTCTCTCTCTCTCTCTCTCTCTCTCTCTCAGTCCACATCAAGGCTAGGCCTTAATTGAAATATAGAGAGGATTTTGAGAGGGAAGAGAAGAGATAAGGGAAAGTATTTTTATGAATTTTGGAGGAAATGAAAAAGCTGTGTGTTAGAATGTACCAGGTAATGGTTATTGGGAAAGACATGAGAAGGTAGAGTTCCAGACCTTCGAGGTGTAGGAAAAGAAACAGTTATCAAAATGGCCTACCCTTTAGTTGCCAACAGCCATGTAGTAGTCATGTGACACAGCAGCTTGCCTAGTATTGCATTGTCTGGCTAGTGGTGGGGGCACACAGGTAGCCAGTTCTTGGGAGCAAAAACCAGAGTAACACTTATAGAAGAGGGAAAGTGAAACAACATTGTTGTGAGAGATTCAAGTTTGGAAGTCCTGTTAGAGTTTGTAAGTTGGACCGCTTTTGACTCAACTCTGTCAAGTAAGGATTTAGTGCTAGAACCACACCAGATGTGAGAGCAGTCCTCCATACAAGGACAAATCAGTCCCTTGTATGAACAAAGCAACTGCTCAGAAGAATAAAAGGTTTGAGGCAGACTTTGCTATTTCCATCATGTAGGATTTCCAAGAAAGAGTGGATGTTACAGTAATACCAAGTATGTTCATTGATTCAAAAAGTGGAATTACAGAATGATCAGAAGTGAGATGAGACTTAAGAGGAGTTTTTCAGTAGAGAGAAGGGTAGAAACTGGATCTTGGAGGCATTAAAGTTGGTTAGATTTCATCTACACCACTGAGCTTTCCTGTCCGAGTTCATTGAGGAATTTATGTCAAGACGAGGTGCAGATGGAGTAAGAGAAGAAGGGACAGAATTGAAGTATATGGATGAGTGCAGTGTTGAGTTGTCGGCTTATGAGTGCATTCGGTTATTTGTGGAAGTGAGTTGTTGAAAAAAAGGAGATAAAGTGTAGGGGACAGAACAGAACCTTGAGGGACACCACTGTTGGTGGAAAAAAGGTTGTGAGGCTGATCATCAACAGCCACAGAGGTAGATTGGTCAAGAGAAAGCTAGATCTAAAGGAGCGAAGTGAGGGAGGGAAACCAAAAAATGGGTAGCGTAGAGATGAGACCCCAATGTCACATCCAGTCAAAAGCTTTGGATATGTTTAGGGCAACTACATATATCTCTCCAAAATCTTTCATGGATGATGACCAGACATTAGTAAGATAGGAAAGAATATCACCAGTGGATCTCACCATATGGAAGCCATGCTGGTGATCATAGAGAAGACTGAGTTTCGAGGTGTCTAAGGATATGGGAGTTGAAGAGGATTTCAAAGACTTTGGAAATGGTAGATGTCAAAGCAACAGGACAGTAGTTAGAAGGGTTAGACTGGTCACCCTTCCTAGGGATGGGATGTATCAACTCATTTTTCCAAGAAGAAGGAAAAGTTTTGGTTTTTAAACAGAAACGAAACAGAAAAGCAAGCACAAGTGCAAGTTCAGAGGCACACTCTTATCAGTACATGGGGATAGATGCCAGTAGGACTATGAGCCTTGCTTTTGTCCAGAGAGAGAAGCGCTTTTCAGACAATCCAAAGAGAGATTACGTGAAGGGGCATAGGATTAGTAAGAGGAGCATCAGGGGGTAAAGAGATGTTAGAGTCATCCAAGGTGAAGTTAGAGGAGAAATGGGAACCAAAGAAAGTTGCTTAATCTTTGGGAGAGAGTTATAATAAAGTATCATTAGAATGGTAAAATGAGTGAAAGGTAAAGCAACTGTTATTGTTAGAGATGCCCCTAGCTAAAGACCAGAAAGACCTATCATTGGATGACATCGAGAGGATATCACATTTCTTTTCAATAAAGGAACACCTTACCTGATGGATAATGAGCTTGCAGTGATAAAAGCTGAATGGGAGTCATTAGAATGAGTTTTTTCAAGCCCAGTATTCCTGACCCATTGCCTGAATGGCCTCAGAGTAGGATTGGTTGAACCATGAATTGGAAGAAGAGGTTGTTGTGAAGAAAGAAGGGATAAATGCTTCCATTCCCACAAGAATAACCTCTGCCACACATTTGATGGAGACAGAAGCATTACCACATAAATGTCAGTAATTTACCCAAGGAAAGTCAGAATTTATGCAAGTAATTCCAGTCAACTTTGTCGAGGTGCCAGTATTTACTCTAAAGAAGGATATGCTGGAAGGGGAGTTACCATTAAATGAGATACATTTATAAGAGTTTGATCAGATGAACCGATTGGGGGTGAGATTGTGCAGTTATAGCAAGATGGACTAGAGGTGAGGAACAAATTCAGAATATTAGGAGAGTGGTCACAGCAGTCAGGAGTATGGGTAGGGTGGGAGATAATATGCTCCAAATCTTTGAGAATGGAGGACAGGATGGCTTCAATCCCTACACCATCCATATGGTAGGAATTCAGCCATTCCTTATGGCAAACATTAAAACCCCTGAAGTAGTGAATCTTGGTTTGTGGGTGGCAGAAGCATACATAGTCGAAGTAAGATATAAAATTTGTAGAATTAGCAGAGTAATAGGCAAAATAGAGGAAAGGTGTGATAGTTGGGAGACAGACATTGAGCCAGATAACATTATAGTTTGGGGACTTAAGGTCCTTGAGGCATTCAATAAGAGTGTTTTAACTGGAATCATGAGTCAAGATCATAGTTGGATGTGAAAAAGGGACTAATGACAACATCCTTAGGCAACTTTATCTCAAAGAGAAGTACAATATTAGGAGAGGTACTAGACAGATGGTGTCCAACAGAGGAGAGGTTACTAGAGACCACAAATGTTGTTATGGTGCATAGGAAAAGAGAAAGATCTAACAGAGAGGGAGAGGTTATGGGAGGAGCTGGTACTACTACAGTCAAAGCCCTCCCTCTCTTTGGCAGTAGAGTCAGGCGGAAACCCATAAATTCATAGCATCCCATGATGCCGGGGACTTGGAACCATAGATTTATTGAACTCTTATCATGATTATGCTTAAAAATTTTTGAGTGGACAGGAGTTGGTGAGAGTACTTATGTGAAAAAGATAAGCAAGGTTTGAATAGGTTTATGGTGCTTGTAAGAAGATGGCAGGACTAGCCTGGTAGTTCTGTTTTTGATGACACAGAAAGTAAGACCAGCAATCTTAACATGGAGAGTGTAAGATGGTCCTGGGCACCACTTTAATGCTTCTCAGTCAGGATGGTAGTACCATGCTGGGCATCTGGTGTCAACATCCTACGACCTAATGTGCACATCATCCGCCACTCCAGAAATCACATTGTTCTTCCCCAGTCATGCTCTGTACATTCCTTCACCTTCTCAGTCACCACTCTCCCATACAACTTACCAGGTACACTTAACAAAATTATACCTCAGTAGTTTGAACACTTACCTTTGTCCTTCATGCTTTCATACAGCAGCACTATAGATTCCACCAATCTTTGAGCACATTGCCGTGATCCTTACATATGTTGAAAATCCTAACTAACCAGCTAACAACAGTCACCACTTTTTTTAAGAAATTCAGCTGCACATCCTGTCCATTCCAGCCACTTTGCCACATTTCATTTTATGCAAGGCTTTCACCACCTCTTCTATTTTAATGGAACCAGTTTCCATGACTTTCTTGGAAGATAGAGCTGGATCTCTTATATGGTGAGCAACATTAGACTTGATTTGATCAAGATGAGATAGGGAGGACAGGGATGCATCAAATCAAAGTTCGTATGAAGTATTATTTGCTCTGAGAATGAACACAGCTGTCATAAAGAGTAGACAGGTGTCAGGATAAAAGTTAATTTTCAGTGTTTACGGGGTTTTCACAGGTCTTGAAGAGAATGTCAGAAAGCTGTCAACTTCTTTTTCTTTTTCTTAGGCAGGTCAAAGCAGGCGCATTTGGAATGAGCTGTATAAAGTGATAGATTCCTCAGATGTGGTAATTCAAGTGCTTGATGCTCGAGATCCACTAGGAACTAGATCCAAACTGATTGAAAAGTATTTGCGCACAGAAAAGCCCCACAAGCATTTAGTGTTTGTTTTGAATAAGGTGAGTATATCAGTCCATTCCTAAGCTAAAGTTTTGCCTTTTTTCTTTTTTGTTTTCCTTTTTACATCATTAACACTTGCAGCTGGTGCCCTTTTGTGTTATGCAGTGGTTGAGGTAAAGCTTTAACAGCTTAAGTATTTCCCTTTTTCTTTTCTCTTGAATTTGAGCATTACAATCAAGAAAGGAGAAGAGAAAGATGCATGACAGTTGGTGCATAGCAATACTCTGAAGGAGTAAAGGACAACTGTGTCTATCTTTTTTTTTTTTTTTTTTTTTCTCCCGCGTTTGCGAGGTAGCGCAAGGAAACAGACGAAAGAAATGGTCCGACCCACCCCCATACACATGTATATACATACGTCCACACACGCAAATATACATACCTACACAGCTTTCCATGGTTTACCCCAGTCGCTTCAC
This sequence comes from Panulirus ornatus, assembly GCF_036320965.1. Lineage (NCBI taxonomy): Eukaryota > Metazoa > Arthropoda > Malacostraca > Decapoda > Palinuridae > Panulirus > Panulirus ornatus. The sequence goes on from NC_092281.1 coordinate 1,018,173, forward strand.
ATGCCTTGATTCAATCCACTGACAGCACGTCAACCCCGGTATACCACATCGCTCCAATTCACTCTATTCCCTGCCCTCCCCTCACCCTCCTGCATGTTCAGGCCCCGATCACACAAAATCTCTTTCACTCCATCTTTCCACCTCCGATTTGGTCTCCCTCTTCTCCTCGTTCCCTCCACCTCCGACACATATACTCTCTTGGTCAATCTCTCCCCACTCATTCTCTCCATGTGCCCGAACCACTTCAAAACCCCCCCTGCTCTTTCAACCACGCTCTTTTTATTTCCACACATCTCCCTCACCCTCATGTTACTTACTCGATCAAACCACCTCACACCACACATTGTCCTCAAACATCTCATTTCCAGCACATCCATCCTCCTGCGCACAACTCTATCCATAGCCCACGCCTCGCAACCATACAACATTGTTGGAACCACTATTCCCTCAAACATACCCACTTCCGCTTTCCGAGACAATGTCCTCGACTTCCACACATTCTTCAAGGCTCCCAGAATTTTCGCCCCCTCCCCCACCCTATGATCCACCTCTGCTTCCATGGTTCCATCCGCTGCCAGATCCACTCCCAGATATCTGAAACACTTCACTTCCTCCAGTTTTTCTCCATTCAAACTCACCTCCCAATTGACTTGACCCTCAACCCCACTGTACCCAACAACCTTGCTCTCATTCACATCCACTCCCAACTTTCCTCTTTCACACACTTTACCAAACTCAGTCACCAGCTTCTGCAGCTTCTCACATGAATCAGCCACCAGTGCTGTATCATCAGCGAACAACAACTGACTCACTTCCCAAGCTCTCTCATCCCCAACAGACCCCATACTTGCCCCTCCCTCCAAAACTCCTGCATTCACCTCCCCAACAACCCCATCCACAAACAAATCAAACAACCATGGAGACATCACACACCCCTGCCGCAAACCCACATTCACTGAGAACCAATCATTTTCCTCTCTTCCTACACGTACACATGCCCCACATCCTCGACAAAAACTTTTCACTGCTTCTAACAACTTGCCTCCCACACCATATATTCTTAATACCTTGCACAGAGCATCTCTATCAACTCTATCATATGCCTTCTCCAGATCCATAAATGCTACATACAAATCCATTTGCTTTTCTAAGTATTTCTCACATACACTCCCCAAAGCAAACACCCGATCCACACATCCCCCACCACTTCCGAAACCACACTGCTCCTCCCCAATCTGATGCTCTGTACATGCCTTCACCCTCCCAATCAACATCCTCCCATACAATTTACCAGGAATACTCAACAAACTTATACCTCTGTAATTTGAGCACTCACTCTTATCCCCTTTGCCCTTGTACAATGGCACTATGCACGCATTCCGCCAATCCTCAGGCACCCCACCATGAGTCATACATACACTAAATAACCTTACCAACCAGTCAACAACACAGTCACCCCCTTTTTTAATAAATTCCACTGCAATACCATCCAAACCTGCTGCCTTGCCGGCTTTCATCTTCTGCAAAGCTTTTACTACCTCTTCTCTGTTTACCAAATCATTTTCCCTAACCCTCTCACTTTGCACACCACCTCGACCAAAACACCCTATATCTGCCACTCTATCATCAAACACATTCAACAAACCTTCAAAATACTCACTCCATCTCCTTCTCACATCACCACTACTTGTTATCACCTCCCCATTTGCGCCCTTCACTGAAGTTCCCATTTGCTCCCTTGTCTTACGCACCTTATTTACCTCCTTCCAGAACATCTTTTTATTCTCCCTAAAATTTAATGATACTCTCTCACCCCAACTCTCATTTGCCCTTTTTTTCACCTCTTGCACCTTTCTCTTGACCTCCTGTCTCTTTCTTTTATACATCTCCCACTCAATTTCATTTTTTCCCTGCAAAAATCGTCCAAAAAGTCTGTCTATCTATCTGTCTTTATCTCTTGGCACCTGTTCCCTTCCCATGGCAAAAGAGTCCCCATAACTGGTGAACTCTAATGCTGCTTTTTAGCCTAAGTGCTTCACCCTTAACAGGCCACTGGCGAAGGGCAACTCTAGTGCAGTGTTTTCACTGATGTTCGTACTGACTACTAATTTGATGTGTCTACCTAATGTTCCAACCTATTACTTTTACTTATTGCTCCCACTTAGCATTCCTAACACCTATGCTTCTGCCTAATATTCCTACCTACAACTAATGTCTATTGGTTCTGCCATTTTGCCAAAAGGCAGGGCTGGTGCATAGCGCTAACCACAGGAAAATTCCAAGGTTACAGAGAATAAGTTGTGTGAGGTAATTGTTGTCAAGTGTTATGTGTGTCAGGAAAAGATTGTATGTTTTTGGAAAGAATGCCAGCAGTCCACATATGAGTGAAGCAGAAAGAAAAGACAGCTACCTGGATCAGAGGAGTGCAACTTGACAACCATGAAGTGCTGGCTCACTGTACAGCCATCACTAACCTTCCAAATACCCAGGTGGGTAGTACAGGTAATATATCTCCCTTTTCAGTGGCTGCCAACCAACTGCTATCTACAGTTTTATGAACTTGAAATCAAGCTTGCAGGAATACCCTGAATTTTACCAGATACATAGGTTTTGAATTTTGAATACCTTTTATCTGTAATGCAATGTCCTGCATGCATGAGATATTTTCTTTAATATTATATTTGAAAATTGGGGTCAGGACCTTCTAACCCGACCTTCTAACCCTGTCTTTCTGGTGAGGAATACTGGTTTCCCCAGCTATTGTCATCCACCCAACTATATATCAATAGTTTGCTTCTTTTAGACCCATCTTTGGTCAGTCAGAAACCATAATATAAATATTGTAATTAACCCACTTAGAGTTCACATGTCATGGACATCAACCCAGAACCAGTCCAGTTGGTACAGAGAAAAATACATCAATAAAAGAAAGGAAAAGGCAAGGCAGGGTAAATACTCCAGGAAGGATGCTGATGGGACATTACCTTGCAGAGCAAAGGTTTTTCAAATTACAAAACCCATATTTTTCTCCTTTTTTGATAATCCCACAATTATAAGAAACTTGGTTATTTAGTGTAAAAAAAATTGTTGTATATATTATTTGTTTTATTTTATTATACTTTGTCGCTGTCTCCTGCGTTAGCAAGGTAGCACAAGGAAACAGACGAAAGAATGGCCCAACCCACCCACATACACGTGTATATACATACACATCCACACACGCACATATACATACCTATACATCTCAACGTATACGTATATATACACACACAGACACATACATGTGTACACATATACATAATTCATACTGTCTGCCTTTATTTATTCCCGTCACCACCCCGCCACACATGAAATGACAACCCCCTCCCCCGGCATGTGTGCGAGATAGCACTAGAAAAAGACAACAGAGGCCACATTCGTTCACACTCAGTCTCTAGCTATCATGTATGATGCACCGAAACCACAGCTCCCTTTCCACATCCAGGCCCCACAGAACTTTCCATGGTTTATCCCAGACACTTCACATGCCCTGGTTCAATCCATTGACAGCACATCGACCCTGGTATACCACATCATTCCAATTCACTCTATTCCTTGCATGCCTTTCACTCTCCTGCATGTTCAGGCCCCGATCACTCAAAATCTTTTCCACTCCATCCTTCCACCTCCAATTTGGTTTCCCACTTCTCCTTGTTTGTTCCACCTCTGACACATATATCCTCTTTGTCAATCTTTCCTCACTCATTCTCTCCATGTGGTCCCCCCCGCATGCGTGTGGAATAGCGCCAGGAAAAAGACAACAAAGGCCACATTCATTCACACTCAGTGTCTAGCTGACATGTATAATGCACTGAAACCACAGCTCCCTTTCCAAATCCAGGCCCTACTAAACTTTCCATGGTTTACCCCAGATGCTTCACATGCCCTGGTTCACTCCATTGACAACATGTCAACCCTGGTATACCACATTGTATATATGTATATGTCTTTGTATGTATATATATGTATATGTTGAGATGTATAGGTATGTATATGTGCATGTGTGGACGTGTATGTATATACATGTGTATGTGGGTGGGTTGCGCCATTCTTTCGTCTGTTTCTTTGGGCTACCTTGCTAACGTGGGAGACAGCGACAAAGTATAATAAATAAATGAATATAAATACATATATGTCTAGACTTAGACAAAGCATTTCAGTGAAGGATACTTGGTTATGTGTAGATGAAAGCAAATAGAGCATACAGTGGTTACAGTACATGAACATAGGAGGGTGACAGGTGGACCTGTTATCATTCCTCAAGTAGTCAGCGATAATTGTTATTTATTTCCTTCCACAGGTTGATTTGGTACCAGTGTGGGTTACACAGAAGTGGGTGGCCATTTTAAGTGCAGAATATCCAAGTCTTGCTTTCCATTCCTCCATCACTAATTCATATGGAAAAGGTGCTTTGATTAGCCTTTTGCGTCAGTTTGCAAAATTACATGAGGACAAAAAACAAATCAGTGTTGGCCTCATTGGTTTCCCCAATGTTGGCAAGAGTTCTATTATTAACACATTAAAGGCTAAAAAGGTAAGAAATTGTTTTGTTTTAACATTAAGTGGATTTTCATCTTTGAGTGCACCATTTTTCCTCTTTATGACTTGTTTCTTCTTCAAAAATTTCTCATTTATTGTTGACCTTCATTCTTCCTTTATTCCTTGACCTTTTCATACTTTGATGCTTTATTATCTCGTATTCCATTTCCCTATTTCCTGGGTGGTCACTTTTGCAAAGTTGGGACCCATACTCAAATCTTGCCATCTGGCAAAGGGCAGGGATGCCTAGTGCTCCAGGGATAAACTTGCTACTCTGCTATTTTATTTAACGCCTTAGCTCCCAAGTTAGGTTTCCTTTCCTTACGTATGAACCTCACTATTTCATTTTATGTAAAAGATGTATTTAAATGCATGATTTCAAAGACATTCATGTTACAATAGAAAAAGAAAAATGACTTAAAATGTATATTTTGTTTGCAGCTTTCATTCGGTATTAGGATTAGGTAAAGGCAGAAGGTAGAAACATAAGGCAGGAGCATTAGGTAGTAGTACTTAATAAGAATATTAGGTAGGAGCCTCTGCAAACACTGCATTAGAGTTGACCTCTGCCATTGGCTTGTTAAGGGTGAGGCACAAAAGGCCAAGAAGTAGCCCTGGATTTCACTAGTTATGGAGACTCTGTTGCCGTGGCCACCCCATTGAGGGAGTTCCAGGTAAGAACAGACATCAGAGTTATAGATAGAGAACTATGGGTACTTACTGCAGAAAAAGAGTGTGAATCTTTGGGAGATGTACAAGAGAAAGTGGTGGGAGGTCAAGAGGAAGGTTTAGAGGCTGGTCCCTGAAGTGGGTCATAGTGTAGGAGGAATGGCAAAGGTCTAGCATGCACTGAGGAGTGTATGAAAGTAGGGGGCTTGTCTGTTAGAGCAAAGATATATATGTTGGAAAGTATTGTAGTTTCGTCAGTGTTGTGTGGATGTGAGTCATCAGCCCTAAATGCATAAGAATTGAAGAATGCGGACGTATAGGAACGAAATGCTGGATGACAATATGTGGTGTGAGTGGGTTGATTGTTTAAAGAATGACATTGTATTACAGAGGTGTGGCAGGAAATAGTTTTATTAAAGGAACTCACCAGGATGTTCTTAAATGGTTTAAATGTATGTATAGGATGAGTGAAGAGAGACTGACCCAGAGGATCAATGTGTCAGAAGTGGATTGAGGGGAGGAAGTACCAAGGAGATAGAAGGATGGAGTGAGAGAGGCTTTGGGTTATCACAGTCTGTGTGTTTAGGATGGTGAGAGGCATGCATGGGATAGGATGAATTGGATCTATATGATATACGGGAGGCAGTGTAATGTCAGTAGGCCAGATCAGGGTATAAGACGAAGTTAAGATGAAATATGAAAGTTTGTTGGGCTTGGCTTTAAATGAAACATTTTCTGCTTGAGATTGGATGTGTTAATTTGTTTCTTCATGCTGCCTTGCTAAGGCAGTAGAATTGTGTAAAAAGAAAAAAAAGATACATAGAGACTTTCTGGATGATTCATCCCCCAAGCATATGTGTTTATACCATTTTTGGAAAAACTTTTACACCTTTACTCATTTTCTTGTGATTTTGGAAGATTGAATAGTTAAAAATTTGGTGTTAAGATTATGATGTGCTAATAATGGAGGAAAAGAAATTGAAAGTTTTTGTACATGTTTGCTATTTAACATCTTTGTGAAAAGACAAAGAAATGGCCCCATTTGCTCACAACTACAATCTAGCTGTTATGTATAATGCACTGAAACTAGAGCCCTCTACTCGCATCTAGATCCCACAGACTTTTCCATTATTACACCTCACTTGTTCGACCCAGTGACATTACATCATTCCTTGTATACCACATTTCTCCATATTGCTCTATCCCTTGCACACCTCACATCTCTTGTACATTCAGGCCTTCAAAACATCTTTCACTCTGTCTTTCCATCTCGTTGTTGGTTTTCTTCCTTTCCCTCGTTCTATACATTTCTGACTCATATACCTTCTTGTTCATCCATTCTTCACTCATCTCCATATGTCCAAACTCTTTCACCACTCCCTCTTCAGCTGTCTCATACATATACTCCTCTTACTACCTTTTCTCTCTTTTACCCTATTATTTGATCAACCCTGCTCACACCACATTTTGTCCTCAAACATTTCATTTCCAACACATCCACCCTCTTTACAATTTTGACTAAGTCCCATACCTCACATCCATGCAGCATTGATGGGACTACTGTAACATCAAACATACCCATTTTTGCCCTGAAAAGACAGTGATCTAACTCCATACATTCCACAGCGCATCAAGGACCTTTGCCCTCTCACCCATCCCTTGGCTTAGTTAAGCTCCCATAATTCCATTCACTGCCATATCATTTCCCAAATATCTTAAAAAAACTCCAACCCCAAGTTCTCTTCATTCAGACTCACACTCCAAATAATCTCTCTCTCTCTTCACTATTAATAACCTTGCTTTTATTGATATTTATACTCAACTTCTCTTAAAACACACTCATCCAAACCCAGACCCCAGCTTCTACAGCTTCTCAAATTTGCCACCAGTACTGTGTGTCATCAGCAAGCAACAGCATACAGCACTGATAAATCTTAGAGGTTGTACAGTGTCTGCAAAAAAGATTCCCCCCTTTATATTTTCAAAGGCGATACACGGCAAAGTTATACTAAGGGTACAAGCTTATGACACTCTCAAGGTGAAGCTGTCATACATATTGTTGCTGAAACTAGTGTTTCTCATAGTGTGAGCACCAGTAACTCACCTCAGTTAGCCTCAGGCTATCATGAAGGAAGGATGCTCTTTCTTTACTCTTCTTGGTTGCCTCTTCATTTTGGGAATTTCCCTTCTGGTCACTGTAATTTTTCCACCTGTACTTCGAGATGGTTGGCTCTTACCTTTCTAAGGATGAGAAAGCCCAAATTCTTGCCTAGAAGCTAGAAAATGTGGGTACACCTGAAACTTCTTTGTGAACTAGGCACTCATAACACACAATCGGGTGGGTACTTCCTGCATCACCTCATCAGTGCCCTGCCTCATTCAAGTCAAAACCCTATAGACCCAAAGGATGAACCTAGATTACTTCAGAAACTTTGCCAATTCCATTCCCAGATGATTGCAGATGATAGTCAAGGCCAAAGGAGAGATGTCAGAATACTAAAATGTAAATATGACATTGCCTTTGAAAATTTATGGGGAGGCGGACAAGGTTTTTGGCAGACGCTGTATGATAGTTGAGAGTGTCCAAGAGATGGGGCCCGAAGAGTGTAAAACTCCCTCCCTGTACAGTACAATTAGTAATTGCTCACTTACCTCCTAAGCTCCTACACCCTAACAAACTGCATACCTGCTCTTATCCCTAAGACCTTTGCATTCGCCTCTCTCACTTCCCTATCCATAATCAAATGAAACAGCCATGGTGACATCACGTGCCCATAGCACAGACCCACCCTCACCTAGAACCTCTCACCTTCATTTCTTCCTATTCGAACAGTTTTCCTACCACACCATGTATTCATAACACCTTCCACAAAGTATCTCTATTAGCTCTGTCATTTGTTTTCTCCATATCACTAAATACCACATGCAGTTCCTTCTCTTCCTCTGAGCATTTCTCACGCATACTCTTCTAAGCAAACATCTGCTCCACAAACTGTCTGTCACTCCTGAAGCTACATTTTTTGTCCCCAAACTGAAACTCACTCCTTTCAATCAAACTTCCCATATAGCTAACCAGGGACACTCAACAAATGTATACCTTTGTAATTTGAACATTCACTTTTGTCCTTGCCTCTTACAGTTGCACTATACAGGCATACAGCCAATCCTCAGGTATCTCGCTATGATTTGTATGTAACAGTGAAAATCCTAATAGGTCACCAACACAAACACCCCTTTATACGATAGAACTATACAAGCATACTGCCAATCCTCAGGCACCTTGCCATGAGCTATACGTACCGTGAAAATCTTAATTTACTAGTCAACAACACCAACCCCATTCTTAAGAAATTCAACTACAATTCCATCCACTCCAACTCTTTCATATGTAATTCATATACTTTACACACTTCATTTTGTGCAAAGCTTTCACCACCTCTTCCATTTTCACTAAGCCTTTTGCCAAGAGTCACTCACTTCACATGCCTTCATGTCCAAAATATCACACATCTCCCAACCTCTCATCATACACATTTGACAACCCATCATATACTCACTCACTCTCCTCACCTCATTTCTACCTATTACCACTTCACCATTTGCCCCATTCACTAATGATCCCATTTGTTCTCTTGTTTTTCTCACACTAATAACCTTTTTCCAAAATTTTTTTTTATCATGCTTGAAGCTTACATAAACTCCCTCACCCCAGTTCTCTTTTGCCCATTTTTCTGCTCCTACACCCTCCTCTTGACCTCCTGCCTCTTTCTCTTGTAAACCTCCCAATCACCTGCACCCCTTTCTTGCAAGTTATGTCTTAACACCTCTCTTTTCTCTTCCACTAGCAACTTCCTCATCCTACATTCGTTACCCTTTTTTCACCGATCCACCTCCCATTCCTTATCCACTTCCCTAACTTCATTTACTCTCTTCTTTAGTCATTCTTTATTCAGTCTCTTCTGGTATTTCTTCTCATAAGCTTGTATTTCTTGTTCACTCTCTTGCACAACCTTCTGTCCACCTATATCATTTCTTCATTTCCTAAGGCCTCTACAAACCTTCACCTTCATCTTAACCAAATCATTTGTCAGACATCACCTCTCAGTACATACACATCCAAGAGTTCACCCTTGGCATGTCTGTCACTTATTACACAATCCATTAATGCCACTTTACCATCTTGCATTTTGAGATTTATGCTAAAGTAATGGCTGTTAGCTGTTCCAAATTTACAGGTTTGTAATGTTGCTCCTCTTGCTGGAGAAACTAAGGTGTGGCAGTATATAACCCTCATGCGGAAGATATACCTTGTGGACTGTCCTGGAGTTGTGCCACCATCACATGAGAATGCTACAGACATGATTCTAAAGGGAGCTGTCAGAACAGAGTACCTTAAAACCCCTACAGATTATATTCCTTCAGTTTTAGAGAGAGTAAGACGGGATTATATTAACAAGATATATCTGGTAGGTATGAGTATCTTGTATAGAGAATATTCTAACTTTAATTTCCCTTTAGGGCACTTCCATACGATAATGGATTATTAGAGCAGAAACCTTCATCCATCTGGCTTTCTACGTAATCCCTCGCTGTGCTAATAAGTACTGTTCCTCTTTGCTCTGCCCTTTTCTGAAATTTTCATCAGACCATAAATTTTACTAATTTTTTGTCTCTAACAATGCATAGTATATTATTTGCAGCTTCTGTCAAGTACCAGAGTACCTTATTTTCAGTGTCAGCAGGTTTACAGTCCCATTGCATCAGTCAGCATGCTCAGAGTTTATTACCCGGCCCAAAAACTGCACCTCCCATTATTTTCAATGATATCTGTTTTCAGTGTTCTGTCCATTTCCTCTTGTTCAACAGCATCTAGAACATCTAGAAGAGTCCCTTCTGACCTGTCCTTTTCTTTAATCATTCTACCTTCATTCCTCTGGTTACATGCTCAATTGATGCCAATCTTTACTCATGATCATTTATCTTGATTTTTAATTATCAGAGTTCCTGATCATTTAATAACAACTCTCATGATCATTAAATTGATAGGGGAGAAGGGGATAGGGGAGAAAGAATACTTCCCACGTATTCCCTGCGTGTCGTAGAAGGCGACTAAAAGGGGAGGGAGCGGGGGGCTGGAAATCCTCCCCTCTCACTTTTTTTTTTTAATTTTCCAAAAGAGGGAACAGAGAAGGGGCCCAGGTGAGGATATTCCCTCAATGGCCCAGTCCTCTGTTCTCAACGCTACCTCGCTAATGCGGGAAATGGCGAATAGTATGAAAGAAAAAAAAGAGTTTCATTACTTCCATTTTGACAGAATTGCATTAATCTGTGGTCCTGAATATTTATTGTTTCAACCAACATCTCCAGTTTTGTTCTGTGAGATTACTTGTTTTATCCCTTTCTTTAGCTTCATTTTTATGGATCTCAGAATCGCCTGGCCTTGATATTATTTCTTATCTAAACCCATATCTGGCTAATGTCATGTTGAAAAGAAGGGTAAAATGAACTTTACTGTTCTATAAACAGGTATAAATAACTTAAACTGCCTGTAGTGGTCTGCTGTCTTGCTCACTTGGAACAGTCACCCTATTTATATTCATTGTCCTTATTTTGTTGGTTCAGGTGGTTTAAAGGTCTCAGACTGCTCCCCCATAAACATAAGAATAACAGACATAGTTAGTCAGCGCACAAATGGGTTTTATCTGGGGAATAGTTTTGAATAAACTGTTGTCAGTGTTGCCACCAGGTTGTTTATATTTTTTACTTTACATCAGTTCTTAATACATTTGCTCACTTCTCCCAAGTCAGCTTAAATATCTTTTATATGCTCTTTATTTTAAAATTCTGCTTTGCTGAGAGTGGCAACACTTTGGGCATTGTATTTGAAAAATGGTCTTCCCTTTCACACTGTCACTGAAAATCTTATAAATGACATGAGCAGACTTAATATCCAGTGGTGTTGGTATGTTATATGGAAATGTATGTTGTTTTACTATAATTTTTTTTATAACCTCTGTGTTGTCAGTGAATTCAGTAAAATGATCAGTAGTAACAAAGGCATGCCAAATTTGAAGGCCCAGTTCCTTGCTGAATACATTATCTTCAGTGGTAACAAAGGCATGCCAATTTTGAAGGCCCAGTTCCTCACTGAATACATTATCTTTTTTCTTTCCTTGTCCCGCCCCCCTCTTGATGATTAATTTTTTTTACTGGGATGAATTATTGTTTTTAGGACTTTTTGAATTTCAATCCCTATAGTGAAGAAGAATGGGGAACCCATCCCCAATAAAATTAATTGGATTCAACTTAAAACATGCAAAAATCAACCTCTTCTCATTTGGGGGCTGTGAGACTAACAAAAAATTCCACATTGTCCCCATCTGCCTTCAGTTGGTGAGATTACTTTATCCACAGTGTTGAATTGCCAGAAACTATGGGTAGACCTTGATGCTATCACAGCTGAAGCACTGTTATCCTCTTTTTTTATCCTGTGACTTGCAGTGGCAGCCAACTGTTGATTATGGCCGTGTTAGGCATCCTTTTCAGTGTTCTCTGTCATGATATATTGCAGAAAGTGACCTAATGGTTCTTTCTCATTAAGTGGCCACACTGGCAAATTTGTACATTTGAATTACCAGCACTCTGTACTCCATTTCTGGTGTTGAATCACGTGATGGTGCAGCTGTGATAGCCACGTTTAGCAGTCTCTTCAGTAGACAGTCATCTCGTGGTATATTGTGAATGCAGATTGTCATATTGTCTTGCAAGATATGAATTAAGTATCTAGACCATGTGCAACAAAATTTGGGATTGGTTGAATCATTGCTAATTAAGTAATAAGTATTAACTTTACATATTTCCCCCAGTGTTAGAGGATCAAGGATAGATGGTTTTTACAAGTGTGTATCCATTACCATTGTAACCTTTCTTGTTATTGTATGGCAGTGATAGAATTGTTAGCTTTGTTACAAGTGGTGCAATTTTGGTAGCCATTTATTTCAGGAAATAATTACTTTAGGGTTCTTTTACATAATTGGGTGACCATATAGGTAGTCTTTATAGTTTTATACTCTTATTATGATAATCATGTTTTGGCTTTGATGTTGGAGTGTATTTCCTCGTAATATTTAGTCATAACTTTTTCATTAATGTTAGAAAATCCTACATATGCATCATCATCCAAATTAAATGTATTTATAAAATTCACAGTTAGTAAATCATTATTGCTTACTTTTATCATTTTTTGACGTTATGAGGCATATTACCAAGAAAGTATTCTCCGAGTATTGTCATGTATATGGTCCTTTAATGTAGTTAGTTCTCAATAATTATTCCTTGCTTGACCTTTGCTGTTGATGTAGTAGATAATTGTAATTAATTAGTCTCAACTTTTTTATTGTGTTAGATACTGACTTCATTAAATTTTAATAACAAATTTCAGGTGAATGATTGGAGCACTCCAGAAGATTTCATGGAGAAAGTAGCAAGACGAAGTGGTAAATTATTGAAAGGAGGAGAGCCTGACCTAAATACTGTGGCAAAAATGGTCCTAAATGACTGGCAGCGAGGTAAGATCCCATACTTTGTTCCTCCACCAGGACATGACTCCTCTGAATATGATCAACTCAAAACTGAAGAGAACAAAGAAATGGCCACCAAAATAAAGGAGAGGGAGGAAGAGGAAGAAAAGGAACTGAGGGATGGAGCTTTTAATGATGATGTCCCTGCAGTGCTGCAAAATTTCAGTAAAATCTCAGTAAGTTTGGAATACTCAGGAGAGGATGATAGACCCTTGAAAATTAGTGAACAAGAACCTCAGGATTACGATGATGAAATGGAGGACGAAAATGAGAATATGAATACTGAGATAGAAAACTGCACTGCAGATAATGGAGTAATTGGTATTGAAGATAATGTATCTGATAAGGATGTAATGCACAGTATTAAGGATAATGTATCTGATAAGGATGTAATGAACAGTATTAAAGATGATAAAGAATCAGATACCTGCACATCAGAATTCGCAGATAGTAAATCAAGTAAAGAAGTGCAGTCAGATGAAGATACAGAAACAATAGTTGGGGAGGAGGAGTTAAGTGATGAGGAGATTGAAACATCAGCTGGTACATTTGCCGTTACAAACTTCAGGAAGTTAAGGCGAAAACGTAAACTTAATCCTGAAGAACAAGTTAAACCTCTGACTTCTAAAGAGAGGAGAAGAATTGAAAGGGAACAGAAAAGAAAGAAAATAGGTAGCAATTTCTATGAAGTTACCAATGTAAAAAATAGAAATCGTAGCAAGATTAAACCAGGTAATTTGGAAGCAGGAGCGAGAGGACATACTAAGAAAATGAAGAAAAATAGATTTTAGCTTTGATATTTGTTTGGGTGTATGGTATTATTGTATTGAATTCATAGGACCCCTACATTGATTTTAAACAAAACTCGTTTGTAAGACTTTAAATTGATTTATTACTATTAGTTTATCAAGACATGTACAAATAACTATTCACAACTGTACATAATATACAGCATATTTACAAGCACTATGCTGAAAAAATTAAATATTGGGGAAACCCAACAATATTCTAATGCATACTTCAAGGATATTTGAGATCAAAAACATTTGGTATCAAAAATCAAAACCAAATATCTAATGAACATACCTTGTGAGAAGTGACTGTATAAATGCAGCTTAAATATGCACATTAATAAATTACAGCTCCAAGAACATGGGTTCCATGCAACATGTTCCTAAGACAAGTGAGGTTGATATATCCCAGAGTTACATTTCCCATAACAGAACAAGTACTAATTGTAGAAGGTTCAGCTTTATTTGAATAATGGGGTTCGAAGTACAATAGTTGCAAATATGTAACTGCAATTACCAACTTTTAAAACTTGGTTTCACTCTGTCTTGTAAGACATTTCAGTTGATTGCTAAATTTTTTTATTAGTTTACCAAGGCCACAATGTCATGTAAATTATTACTGTTACTTTCCCTCTGTCCATTCATAAATTAACTCATGCAAAAATATTCAGTGCATTCAGTTAAAGTGTACCACAACTAGACAGTGTAAGTCCACATTAATGTTTTCATTGACTAAAATTTTAGGTTAAATATTTTTCTAGAGTTTTCTGTCAAGACTATTGTCAGTGTTATATAAAACAAATAAATATGTGGTATTTACTCATATATATGCAAAAGGTATACAAGTAGCAAGTGCCCATAAGATGCAGGTAAAGCCACAAGGAAGCAGAAAATATACTAAGTGTCACGCACTTTCATGTAAATACACTGTCACTGGCAAGTTTAGATAAAGAGAACTAAAACCTGATATACCAGCTGCCACTGTGCAGGGCAAGCAAATGAATCAGGAACTCAAGTATGAGAAGCATATTAATATTTTTTCATTTATAAAGTTTCTAATCCATATAAACCAACATTTTGATTCGTACTGATATCTCAGCTATGTTTGATAAGAGACGATTCAACAATATTTCTGTCTTGCCGAGATGTTGTATGTGATAATCTTGGCATTGTTAGACTTGTGCAATAAATATAGCATAAGAACAGGACAAGAATCAAATGCCGTGTTTAATCATATTAAAGATTATGATCATTGTATTGACTGGAGTAATGCCATCTCAGTTTATTAACTCCTGTACCACAAGAAATATTGTCGAATCTTCTATTATTAAATACACAAGGCAGCAGGTTTGGATGGTATTGCAGTGGAATTTATTAAAAAAAAGGGGGTGACTGTATTATTGACTGGTTGGTAAGGTTATTTAATGTATGTATGACTCATGGTGAGGTGCCTGAGGATTGGTGGAATGCGTGCATAGCGCCATTGTACAAAGGCAAAGGGGATAAGAGTGAGTGCTCAAATTACAGAGGTATAAGTTTGTTGAGTGGGAGCAGGGGGCTGGAAATCCTCCCCTCTCGTTTTTTTATTTTTTTTTTTAATTTTCCAAAAGAAGGAACAGAGAAGAGGGCCAGGTGAGGATATTCCCTCAAAGGCCCAGTCCTCTGTTCTTAACGCTACCTCGCTATCGCGGGAAATAGCGAATAGTATGAAAAAAAAAAAAAAAGTTTGTTGAGTATTCCTGGTAAATTATATGGGAGGGTATTGATTGAGAGGGTGAAGGCATGTACAGAGCATCAGATTGGGGAAGAGCAGTGTGGTTTCAGAAGTGGTAGAGGATGTGTGGATCAGGTGTTTGCTTTGAAGAATGTATGTGAGAAATACTTAGAAAAGCAAATGGATTTGTATGTAGCATTTATGGATCTGGAGAAGGCATATGATACAATTGAAAGAGATGCTCTGTGGAAGGTATTAAGAATATATGGTGTGGGAGGCAAGTTGTTAGAAGCAGGGAAAAGTTTTTATCGAGGATGTAAGGCATGTGTACGTGTAGGAAGAGAGGAAAGTGATTGGTTCTCAGTGAATGTAGGTTTGCGGCAGGGGTGTGTGATGTCTCCATGGTTGATTAATTTGTTTATGGATGGGGTTGTTAGGGAGGTAAATGCAAGGGTTTTGGAAAGAGGGGCAAGTATGAAGTCTGTTGGGGATGAGAGAGCTTGGGAAGTGTCAGTTGTTGTTCGCTGATGATACAGCGCTGGTGGCTGATTCATGTGAGAAACTGCAGAAGCTGGTGACTGAGTTTGGTAAAGTGTGTGGAAGAAGAAAGTTAAGAGTAAATGTGAATAAGAGCAAGGTTATTAGGTACAGTAGGGTTGAGGGTCAAGTCAATTGGGAGGTAAGTTTGAATGGAGAAAAACTGGAGGAAGTAAAGTGTTTTAGATATCTGGGAGTGGATCTGGCAGTGGATGGAAGCGGAAGTAGATCATAGGGTGGGGTAGGGGGCGAAAATCCTGGGAGCCTTGAAGAATGTGTGGAAGTCGAGAACATTATCTCGGAAAGCAAAAATGGGTATGTTTGAAGGAATAGTGGTTCCAACAATGTTGAATGGTTGCGAGGCGTGGGCTATGGATAGAGTTGTGTGCAGGAGGATGGATGTGCTGGAAATGAGATGTTTGAGGACAATGTGTGGTGTGAGGTGGTTTGATCGAGTAAGTAACGTAAGGGTAAGAGAGATGTGTGGAAATAAAAAGAGCGTGGTTGAGAGAGCAGAAGAGGGTGTTTTGAAATGGTTTGGGCACATGGAGAGAATGAGTGAGGAAAGATTGACCAAGAGGATATATGTGTCGGAGGTGGAGGGAACGAGGAGAAGTGGGAGACCAAATTGAAGGTGGAAAGATGGAGCGAAAAAGATTTTGTGTGATCGGGGCCTGAACATGCAGGAGGGTGAAAGGAGGGCAAGGAATAGAGTGAATTGGATCGATGTGGTATACCGGGGTTGACGTGCTGTCAGTGGATTGAATCAGGGCATGTGAAGCGTCTGGGGTGAACCATGGAAAGCTTTGTAGGTATGTATATTTGTGTGTGTGGACGTATGTATATACATGTGTATGGATGTGAGTTGGGCCATTTCTTTCGTCTGTTTCCTTGCGCTACCTCGCAAACGCGGGAGACCGACAAAAAAAAAAAAAAAAGAATTGTAACAATATTAGTGAAGGTCTATACAAACTGGATAAGTTTAGTGTTGATAAAATTTGTAAACAGTTCCCCTTCTTGTCCACATAATATGTTCATGATACGCTTCGTTGTACATCAATTAACTGTTATATTTCTTTTTTGTCTCCACTAATGATGTGATTATTACATAAAACTGCACTTGGGAACTTGTGTTTCATATCCCTGTGGAGTCTTAATGCTACCTCACTAACGTGGGAAATGGTGAATACGCAGGAGACAGCGACTAAGTATAATAAATAAGTAAATAAATCTATTTATCATACATATTTGCCATTTCCTGCAACAGCAAGGTAGCGTTAAGAACAGAGGATTGAACCTTAGAGGAAATATCCTTACTTGGCCCCCTTCTCTGCTCCTTCTTTTGGAAAATTAAAAACGGAAGGGGAGGATTTCCAGCCCCCGCTCCCTCCATTTTAGTCGCCTTTTTTTTTTTTTTTTTTTTTTTTTTTTTTTTTTTTTTCCAAAAGAAGGAACAGAGAAGAGGTCCAGGTGAGGATATTCCCTCAAAGGCCCAGTCCTCTGTTCTTAACGCTACCTCGCTATCGCGGGAAATAGCGAATAGTATGAAAAAAAAAAAAAAATATATATATATATATATATATATATATATATATATATATATATATCTTTCTTTCATACTATTTGCCATTTCCCGCATTAGCGAGGTAGCGTTAATAACAGAGGACTGGGCCTTTGAGGGAATATCCTCACCTTGCCCCCCTTCTCTGTTCCTTCTTTTGGAAAATTGAAAAAAAACGAGAGGGGAGGATTTCCAGCCACCCGCTCCCTCCCCTTTTAGTTGCCTTCTACGACACGCAGGGAATACGTGGGAAGTATTCTTTCTCCCCTATCCCCAGGGATAATATATATATATATATATATATATATATTTTTTTTTTGCTTTGTCGCTGTCTCCCGCGTTTGCGAGGTAGCGCAAGGAAACAGACGAAAGAAATGGCCCAACCCACCCCCATACACATGTATATACATACGTCCACACACGCAAATATACATACCTACAAAGCTTTCCATGGTTTACCCCAGACGCTTCACATGCCCTGATTCAATCCACTGACAGCACGTCAACCCCGGTATACCACATCGATCCAATTCACTCTATTCCTTGCCCTCCTTTCACCCTCCTGCATGTTCAGGCCCCAATCACACAAAATCTTTTTCACTCCATCTTTCCACCTCCAATTTGGTCTCCCACTTCTCGTTCCCTCCACCTCCGACATATATATATCCTCTTGGTCAATCTTTCCTCACTCATTCTCTCCATGAGCCCAAACCATTTCAAAACACCCTCTTCTGCTCTCTCAACCACGCTCTTCTTATTTCCACACATCTCTCTTACCCTTACGTTACTTACTCGATCAAACCACCTCACACCACACATTGTCCTCAAACATCTCATTTCCAGCACATCCATCCTCCTGCGCACAACTCTATCCATAGCCCACGCCTCGCAACCATACAACATTGTTGGAACCACTATTCCTTCAAACATACCCATTTTTGCTTTCCGAGATAATGTTCTCGACTTCCACACATTCTTCAAGGCTCCCAGGATTTTCGCCCCCTCTCCCACCCTATGATCCACTTCCGCTTCCATGGTTCCATCCGCTGCCAGATCCACTCCCAGATATCTAAAACACTTTACTTTCTCCAGTTTTCCTCCATTCAAACTTACCTCCCAATTGACTTGACCCTCAACCCTACTGTACCTAATAACCTTGCTCTTATTCACATTTACTCTTAACTTTCTTCTTTCACACACTTTACCAAACTCATATATATATATATATATATATATATATATATATATATATATTATCCCTGGGGATAGGGGATTAAGAATACTTCCCACGTATTCCCTGCGTGTCGTAGAAGGCGACTAAAAGGGGAGGGGGCGGGGGGCTGGAAATCCTCCCCTCTCGTCTTTTTTTTTAATTTTCCAAAAGAAGGAACAGAGGGGGCCAGGTGAGGATATTCCAAAAAAGGCCCAGTCCTCTGTTCTTAACGCTACCTCGCTAACGCGAGAAATGGCGAATAGTTTAGAAGAAGAATGTATATATATATATATATATATATATATATATATATATATATATATATATATATATATATATATATATATGAGAATATATTTATATACCACACATACACACATTGTTACTGAATTCTGCTTGTATGTGTTTACAGTTCAAGCAGGAAGTCATCTTTGATAAGGCTGCATCATTGTCAGCAGAAGAAAAAAGTACATTCTCCTAAAGGACCGTATCACTTTTAATGAGACCATCTTGTATAGTATTGATTGCAGCCTTTATACAGAAGTAGCACCATGAAAGGGGTCCCGAGGTTGTGATAATTGATAATAATGATTGTGATAATGATGTAAGAGTAATAATGACTACTATTATTTTTATTATTATTATTATTATTTATCATTATTATTATTATTATTATTATTATTATTATTATTATTAGGCTCCAGAAGGTTTATGCTACAGCAGGAAAATTATTTATTCTTTTGGAGCAAAAAGGTGCTAAGCAAGATTATTCCTTTCCCTCCTTTGGCAATGATGCAGGCCCACCAAAGGTGTCTCCTTGCATGTGGTGTAAGCACTGGCAAGTGGAATCCAATAATTCCTTAATGATTATATATATATATATATATATATATATTTTCTTTCTTTTAAACTATTAGCCATTTCCCGCATTAGCGAGGTAGTGTTAAGAACAGAGGACTGGGCCTTTTTTGGAATATCCTCACCTGGCCCCCTCTGTTCCTTCTTTTGGGAAAAAAAAAAAAAAAAAAAAAAAGAGAGGGGAGGATTTCCAGCCCCCCGCTCCCTCCCCTTTTAGTCGCCTTCTACGACACGCAGGGAATACGTGGGAAGTATTCTTAATCCCCTATCCCCAGGGATACATATATATATATATATATATATATATATATATATATATATATATATATATATATATCTTTTCTTTCTTTCATACTATTCGCCATTTCCCGCATTAGCGAGGTAGCGGTGAGAACAGAGGACTGGGCCATTGAGGGAATATCCTCACCTGGGCCCCTTCTCTGTTCCCTCTTTTGGAAAATAAAAAAAAAAGTGAGAGGGGAGGATTTCCAGCCCCCCGCTCCCTCCCCTTTTAGTCGCCTTCTACGACACGCAGGGAATACGTGGGAAGTATTCTTTCTCCCCTATCCCCAGGGATTATATATATATATATATATATATATATATATATATAGGGAGCGGGGGGCTGGAAATCCTCCCCTCTCGTTTTTTTTTCATTTTCCAAAAGAAGGAACAGAGGGGGCCAGGTGAGGATATTCCAAAAAAGGCCCAGTCCTCTGTTCTTAACGCTACCTCACTAACGCGGGAAATGGCGAATAGTTTAAAAAAAAAGAAAAGAATATATATATATATATATATATATATATATATATATATATATATATATATATATATATATATATATATATATATATTTTTTTTTTTTTTCTTGCTTTGTCGCTGTCTCCCGCGTTTGCAAGGTAGCGCAAGGAAACAGACGAAAGAAATGGCCCAACCCACCCCCATACACATGTATATACATACACGTCCACACACGCAAATATACATACCTACACAGCTTTCCATGGTTTACCCCAGACGCTTCACATGCCCTGATTCAATCCACTGACAGCACGTCAACCCCGGTATACCACATCGATCCAATTCACTCTATTCCTTGCCCTCCTTTCACCCTCCTGCATGTTCAGGCCCCGATCACACAAAATATTTTTCATTCCATCTTTCCACCTCCAATTTGGTCTCCCACTTCTCCTCGTTCCGTCCACCTCCGACACATATATCCTCTTGGTCAATCTTTCCTCACTCATTCTCTCCATGTGCGCAAAACATTTCAAAACACCCTCTTCTGCTCTCTCAACCACGCCCTTTTTATTTCCACACATCTCTCTTACCCTTACGTTACTTACTTGATCAAACCACCTCACACCACACATTGTCCTCAAACATCTCATTTCCAGCACATCCACCCTCCTGCGCACAACTCTAAACATACCCATTTTTGCTTTCCGAGATAATGTTCTCGACTTCCACACATTCTTCAAGGCTCCCAGGATTTTCGCCCCCTCCCCCACCCTATGATCCACTTCCGCTTCCATGGTTCCATCCGCTGCCAGATCCACTCCCAGATATCTAAAACACTTTACTTCCTTCAGTTTTTCTCCATTCAAACTTACCTCCCAATTGACTTGACCCTCAACCCTACTGTACCTAATAACCTTGCTGTTATTCACATTTACTCTTAACTTTCTTCTTTCACACACTTTACCAAACTCAGTCACCAGCTTCTGCAGTTTCTCACATGAATCAGCCACCAGCGCTATATCATCATATATATATATATATATATATATATATATATATATATATATATATATATATATTTTTTTTTTTTTTTTTTTTTTTTTTTTTTTATACTTTGTCGCTGTCTCCCGCGTTTGCGAGGTAGCGCAAGGAAACAGACGAAAGAAATGGCCCAACCCCCCCCCCATACACATGTATATACATACGTCCACACACGCAAATATACATACCTACACAGCTTTCCATGGTTTACCCCAGACGCTTCACATGCCTTGATTCAATCCACTGACAGCACGTCAACCCCGGTATACCACATCGCTCCAATTCACTCTATTCCTTGCCCTCCTTTCACCCTCCTGCATGTTCAGGCCCCGATCACACAAAATATTTTTCACTCCATCTTTCCACCTCCAATTTGGTCTCCCTCTTCTCCTCGTTCCCTCCACCTCCGACACATATATCCTCTTGGTCAATCTTTCCTCACTCATTCTCTCCATGTGCCCAAACCACTTCAAAACACCCTCTTCTGCTCTCTCAACCACGCTCTTTTTATTTCCACACATCTCTCTTACCCTTACGTTACTCACTCGATCAAACCACCTCACACCACACATTGTCCTCAAACATCTCATTTCCAGCACATCCATCCTCCTGCGCACAACTCTATCCATAGCCCACGCCTCGCAACCATACAACATTGTTGGAACCACTATTCCTTCAAACATACCCATTTTTGCTTTCCGAGATAATGTTCTCGACTTCCACACATTCTTCAATATATATATATATATATATATATTTTTTTTCATACTATTTGCAATTTCCCGCATTTGCGAGGTAGCGTTAAGAACAGAGGACTGGGCCTTAGAGGGAAAATCCTCACCTGGCCCCCTTCTCTGTTCCTTCTTTTGGAAAATTAAAAAAAACGAGAGGGGAGGATTTCCAGCCACCCGCTCCCTCCCCTTTTAGTCGCCTTCTACGACACGCAGGGAATACGTGGGAAGTATATATATATATATATATATATATATATATATATATATATATATATATATATTTTTTTTTTTTTTTCAAACTATTCGCCATTTCCCGCGTTAGCGAGGTAGCGTTAAGAACAGAGGACTGGGCCTTAGAGGGAATATCCTCACCTGGCCCCCTTCTCTGTTCCTTCTTTTTTGGGAAAAAAAAAAAAAAAAAAAGAGAGAGGGGAGGATTTCCAGCCCCCCGCTCCCTTCCCTTTTAGTCGCCTTCTACGACACGCAGGGAATACGTGGGAAGTATTCTTTCTCCCCTATCCCCAGGGATATATATATATATATATATATATATATATATATATATATTTTTTTTTTTGCCACTGTCTCCCACGTTTGCGAGGTAGCGCAAGGAAACAGACGAAAGAAATGGCCCAACCCACCCCCATACACATGTATATACATACGTCCACACACGCAAATATACATACCTACACAGCTTTCCATGGTTTACCCCAGACGCTTCACATGCCTTGATTCAATCCACTGACAGCACGTCAACCCCGGTATACCACATCACTCCAATTCACTCTATTCCTTGCCCTCCTTTCACCCTCCTGCATGTTCAGGCCCCGATCACACAAAATCTTTTTCACTCCATCTTTCCACCTCCAATTTGGTCTCCCTCTTCTCCTCGTTCCCTCCACCTCCGACACATATATCCTCTTGGTCAATCTTTCCTCAATCATTCTCTCCATGTGACCAAACCATTTCAAAACACCCTCTTCTGCACTCTCAACCACGCTCTTTTTATTTCCACACATCTCTCTTACCCTTACGTTACTTACTCGATCAAATCACCTCACACCACACATTGTCCTCAAACATCTCATTTCCAGCACATCCATCCTCCTGCGCACAACTCTATCCATAGCCCACGCCTCGCAACCATACAACATTGTTGGAACCACTATTCCTTCAAACATACCCATTTTTGCTTTCCGAGATAATGTTCTCGACTTCCACACATTCTTCAAGGCTCCCAGAATTTTCGCCCCCTCCCCCACCCTATGATCCACTTCCGCTTCCATGGTTCCATCTGCTGCCAGATCCACTCCCAGATATCTAAAACACTTCACTTCCTCCAGTTTTTCTCCATTCAAACTCACCTCCCAATTGACTTGACCCTCAACCCTACTGTACCTATATATATATATGTATATTTATATATATATATATATATATATATATATATATATATATATACATATATACATATATATATATATATATATTTTTTTTTTGCTTTATCGCTGTCTCCCGCGTTTGAGAGGTAGCGCAAGGAAACAGATGAAAGAAATGGCCCAACCCACCCCGATACACATGTATATACATACGTCCACACATGCAAATATACATACCTACACAGCTTTCCATGGCTTACCCCAGACGCTTCACATGCCCTGATTCAATCCACTGACAGCACGTCAAACCTGGTATACCACATCGATCCAATTCACTCTATTCCTTGCCCTCCTTTCACCCTCCTGCATGTTCAGGCCCCGATCACACAAAATCTTTTTCACTCCATCTTTCCACCTCCAATTTGGTCTCCCACTTCTCCTCGTTCCCTCCACCTCCGACACATATATCCTCTTGGTCAATCTTTCCTCACTCACTCTCTCCATGTGCCCAAACCATTTCAAAACACCCTCTTCTGCTCTCTCAACCACGCTCTTTTTACTTCCACACATCTCTCTTACCCTTATGTTACTTACTCGATCAAACCACCTCACACCACACATTGTCCTCAAACATCTCATTTCCAGCACATCCATCCTCCTGCGCACAACTCTATCCATAGCCCACGCCTCGCAACCATACAACATTGTTGGAACCACTATTCCTTCAAACATACCCATTTTTGCTTTTCGAGATAATGTTCTCGACTTCCACACATATATATATATATATATATATATATATGAGAGAGTTGAGGTGAGAGAGTATCATTAAATTTTAGGGAGAATAAAAAGATGTTTTGGAAGGAGGTAAATAAAGTGCGTAAGACAAGGGAACAAATGGGAACATCAGTGAAGGGGGTTAATGGGGAGGTGATAACAAGTAGTGGTGATGTGAGAAGGAGATGGAGTGAGTATTTCGAAGGTTTGTTAAATGTGTTTCATGACAGAGTGGCAAATATACGGTGTTTTGGTCGAGGTGGTGTGCAAAGTGAGAGGGTTAGGGAGAATGATTTGGTAAACAGAGAAGAAGTAGTAAAAGCTTTGCGGAAGATGAAAGCCGACAAGGCAGCGGGTTTGGATGGTATTGCAGTGGAATTTATTAAAAAAGAGGGTGACTTTATTGTTGACTGGTTGGTAAGGTTTTTTTTAATGTATGTATGACTCATGGTGAGGTGCCTGAGGCCTGGCAGAATGCTTGCATAGTGCCACTGTACAAAGGCAAAGGGGATAAGAGTGAGTGCTCAAATTACAGAGGTATAAATTTGTTGAGTATTCCTGGGAAATTATAAGGGAGGGTATTGATTGAGAGGGTGAGGGCATGTACAGAGCATCAGATTGGGGAAGAGCAGTGTGGTTCCAGAAGTGGTAGAGGATGTGTGGATCAGGTGTTTGCTTTGAAAAATGTATGTGAGAAATACTTAGAAAAACAAATGGATTTGTATGTAGCGTTTATGGATCTGGAGAAGGCATATGATAGAGTTGATAGAGATGCTCTTTGGAAGGTACTAAGAATATATGGTGTGGGAGGTAAGTTGTTAGAAGCAGTGAAAAGTTTTTATCGAGGATGTAAGGCAAGTGTACGAGTAGGAAGAAAGGAAAGTGATTGGTTCTCAGTAAGTGTTGGTTTGCGGCAGGGGTGTGTGATGTCTCTATGGTTGTTTAATTTGTTTACGGATGGGGTTGTTAGGGAGGTGAATGCAAGAGTTTTAGAAAGACGGGCTAGTATGCAGTCTGTTTTGGACAAGAGAGCTTGGGAAGTGAGTCAGTTGTTGTTCGCTCATGAAACAGTGCTGGTAGCTGATTTGGGTGGAAACTGCAGAAACTGGTGACTGAGTTTGGTAAAGTGTGTGAAAGAAGAAAGCTGAGAGTAAATATGAATAAGAGCAAGGTTATGAGGTACAGTAGGGTTGAGGGACAAGTCAATTGAGAGGTAAGTTTGAATGGAGAACAACTGGAGGAAGTGAAGTGTTTTAGATCTCTGGGAGTGGATTTGGCAGCGGATGTAACCATGGAAGTGGGAGTGAAGCATAGGATGGGGGAGGGGGCAAAAATTCTGGGAGCGTTGAAAAATGTGTGGAAGTCGAGAACGTTATCTTGGAAAGCAAAAATGGGTATGTATGAAGGAATAGTGGTTCCAACAATGTTGGTACACAGTAAAAAGAGCAGAATAACCTACAGTTTGATGTAAAAATGCTTCAATGTAATGCATGAATGAGAGTAGAAAAATATGTATGCTGTCTTAGTTCTCATGTGCATCAATCAAAAGTAACCTTCTTGCAAAGGATATAAAAATTATATATGAGAAACAAAGAGGAAAACTCATGAATGTTAAAACTGAAATGAAAGTACTTTAGGAGACAACAACAAAAACCAAAGATACAGAAATGCACCTCAAGTCAACTTGACATATCCATGACAGGAAGGATTGATGAAGTGGGAAATAAAGGGATTATATTAACACAAGATAATATAGAACGTGGTAATAAAAAGAGTGTGGTTGAGAGAGCAGAAGAGGGTGTTTGGAAATGGTTTGGTCACATGGAGAGAATGAGTGAGGAAAGATTGACAAAGAGGATATATGCGTCAGAGGTGGAGGGAATGAGGAGAAGTGGGAGACCAAATTGGAGGTGGAAGGATTGAGTGAAAAAGATTTTGAGTGATCGGGGCCTGAACATGCAGGAGGGTGAAAGGTGTGCAAGGAATAGAGTGAATTGGAACGATGTGGTATACCGGGGTCGATGTGCTGTCAATGGATTGAACCTGGGCATGTGAAGCATCTGGGGTAAACCATGGAAAGCTCCGTGGGGCCTGGACGTGGAAAGGGAGCTGTGGTTTTGGTGCATTATTACATGACAGCTAGAGACTGAGTGTGAACGAATGTGGCCTTTGTTGTCTTTTCCTAGCACTACCTCACACACATGAGGGGGGAGGGGGTTGTTATTTCACGTGTGGCGAGGTGGCGATGGGAATGAATAAAGGCAGACAGTATGAATTTATGTACATGTGTATATGTCTGTATGTATATATATATGTATACGTTGAGATGAATAGGTATGTATATTTGCGTGTGTGGACGTGTATGTATATACATGTGTATGTGGGTGGGCTGGGCCATTCTTTCGTCTGTTTCCTTGCACTACCTCGCTAATGCGGGAGACAGTGACAAAGCAAAATAAAATAAATAATAAATAAAAGAATATAGAAAGATAGGCAAAGAAAGGGGAAGAAGATATGAGTCAGGATATAGACTGTAGGTCTGCTTAAAATGAAACTTAAGCTTTCAGTTTGTTTTGGTTGCACTGCAACCATGTTCATGGTGAGAAATATCACTAGGCAGGAGTATTAGGTAGAAGTTGGAGGAACACTGGGTAGGAGCCTCTGTAAACACTATGGTAGATTCACTCTTTGCCAGTGGCCTGTTAAGGGTTAAGCACTAAAGGCTAAGAAGTGGCACAGAAGTTCATTAGTTATGGACAGACTACTGCTGCGGCCATCCCCATGAGGGAGTTCTAGAAGGGAACAAGCATCAGAGATACAGACAGAGGATAAAATTGGAGATTTTAGTAGCATAACACTGTGAGGGGAAACTGCAAATTTGTTTAATATCTACAGGAACACAAACCCAAAACTCTGTTCAAAGTTGTACTATTACTGAAGATAAGGCCATAGGATAAATGATAAGAGTCAAGCATTCCAAAGCTTGCAAGCATTTTGAAGCATACAGAAACTGTATTTGGAATAATGAAATCAGATTCTTGCATCCACCTGGGTTAATAGAGGTAGCCAAGATAAAAATGAGGGATTAAATAACCAAAGAAAAATATTAAGTAATGTTGGATAATTAGCGAATACATATATGCTTGAGACACAGAAAACAAGATTGCATGCAAACAAGGTCTAAAAGGGAAGATGCAAGAGATTGGAGATTAAGGAAGGATGGGAACAAAAAGATAGAGAATAAGAGATTTCTACACTAACAGAAATGGAACAGTGAAAAGAGTACTGACAATACAAGCAGAACATTTTTTTTTTAGTAGAGATACTATGAAATTAAGATATACAATGCATCAAAATATGTAGAGCAATATGAAACAATAAAATGTGACAATGACTGAGAAAACAATTCAAATAATGAAATATGTAATTCATGGCTTATTCCAGATAAGCCAAACAAAATATTTTACTTGAATGTATAATGTTTAATAACCAAAATTACAAGAATCAAAACTATTAATGAGTATATAAGAGATTCTAATATAATCCTCATAACTTTTTTAGAACATGGAAATATAACCAATGAAGCAGACTTAGGATACGTGACCTTTAGAGCTGATACAAAAAAAAAAAAAAAAAGCAATCAGGATTAGCAATATATGTGATTAACAAATAGGATGCATAACAATTAATGAAACTATCTCACAAGAAATGTGAAACATAAGTACAAGTACACCACCGAATTTTTGGCACCATTCAGTCCAGACAAAATTATGCGAGGGAACTTGAAATTACCGCAGCCACCAGACTAGTTTCCTGGGTGGCCACAAATAGCACTGTGTGTATTTATATTCTTTACAGTGCACTTGCTGTTGGTGATACTGCAATTCTGTGGGATTCTGAGCTTATTTTCTTAAATTTAACCCTAACTATGGCATATGAGAGTCCATCGTGGTGTCAAAAGTAAACTCCAGTTCATATCAATCCAAGATAAAGTAGAACTGTTGAAAAAAATGGACAGTGGTGTTTTGGTTCATCAACTGTTTATGATATACATAAGCAAAGGGAGAAAATATTAAAATTTTATGCAGACAGCAATTCCAAGAAGCAAATGATGATTAGAAAAACTATGAAAGATGGTAAGAGTACTGAGTACAATTGAGTGATGATGGAATGGTTTCGACAGCGACAGAGTGATGGCGAGGACTTATCAGGTAGTAAGATAATGGACTGGCTAAGTTGTATTATTGTACAAGTACCTGTACAATAATATTTAGTCTACATATAATACTTATTTAACTTGAATTTCTAGCAGTCCATGGTATACTTTAGACACATGGGAGATGTATAATTAGTGGGTTAGAGGTGCAGTGATGAATTATCATTACATGACCATGGTTGGTCTGGCAAAATGGTTAATTCAGCAAGGCCTTGGAACCAAGAGTGCCAGAAAATTGGTGGTGTACCTGTAGTAAGTAAGCATATCACCCATATGAACACTTAGTAAGGTATAATACAGACCATCCAAAACTAAAATGAAGGAGTTCAAGAAGACACTAACAAAAAATTGAAGAAATATAAAGGGATGTTGGCATGCCAGATACAACAAAAATTTGGTTAGGATATTTCAATTGGAATTTGGATGTTATTCCAGTCAAAAACAGAAAGCATTGACATGAAAAAACAATTTAACAAGCTAATTATAATCAAACCAACAAGAAATGATAATACTGACAATTTTTACAAATGATATAGCTTTAATTATAGACACTGAGGTTTCTCTGACCATTTTGTGATTGAAATGTAAACTAAATATACCACTGAAATGAGAGCAGTATTCCATACAAGGGGAGATCAAACCTTTTTTATAAGTGCAGCAACTATTTGGAAGAAATGATATTTTGACATCTAAACAGGACCAGCAGTTTCTTAAGTGGCAGAATTAGCTATCTATATCTCTGACACCTGTTCCATTCTGGAACTCCCTCAAGGGGGTGGCTATTTCCATAAGGTAGGGTTTCCATGACAGAGTGGGTGTTGCAGTAACAATAAGTATGGTCACTGAGTCAAGAGATAGAATTATATAATCATCAAAGGAGAATGTTCTCAGGAACTTTTTATAAGAGAAATGGGCAGAAACTGGGTCTTGGAGGCAGTAAACCTAAACACACTTCATCTAAACCACTGAGATAACTTGTTAAAGTCTGAGTTTATTGAGGAAGATTTTTCAAGAGGAGATGGAAATCGAGTGAGAGAATGCAGCATTGAGTTGTCAGCTAAGAGTGCACTTAGTTATTTGTAGAAGGAAGGAAATCATTGATAAAAAGAAGAAAGTGCAGGTGACGTGACTGAGCCCTGAGGGGTACCACTATTGATAGAGAAGGGGGAAGAGGCTAACCCTTCAACAACCATGACTATACATCAGCCAGAGAGGAAGCTAAATATGATGAAGCAAAGTGAGGAGCTTAGAGATGAGACCCAGACGCCATGCCTTGTCAAAAGCTTTGGATATATCTAGGGCAATTACACAGGATTCCCTAAAATCTTTTAGGGATGATGAACAGACACCAGTACGATAGGAAAGAATATCACTAGCAGAGCTCACCTTACGGAAGCCATACTGGTAATCAGAGAAAACCGAGTTTCAAGATGTCTGAAGACATGGGTGTTGAGGAAGGATTCAAAGACTGGAAAGGGTAGATGTCAAAGCAACAGGACGATGGTTAGAGAGATTTGAACAGCCACCCTTCTTAGGGATGAGATGTACTAATGCATGTTTCCAAGAAGGGGAAGTTCTGGTTTTAAAACAGAAACAATAAACCAGCAAGCACAGGAGCAAGTTCAGAGGGACACTCTCAGTAAACAGGGATGGATGCCAACAGGACCATAAGCCTTGCTTGTGTCTAGAGAGAAAAGTGCTTTTCGGACAGTTTGAAAAGAGATTATGGGAAGGCAAAAATTTGTTAAGGAATATTCAATTGGGAATGTTGGATGTAGTTCTCAAAACAGAAGATTGAGAGAAAAAACAAACAAGTTATTATTATAAACAAAGAAATGTACAGTACTTCAATTTTAAAAGTGATGAAAGTTTGACAAAGATTGAGTTACTCTGACTATATGTCGAAATAGTGAATGTAAGGTTAAGATACCAACTGAAAAAGATCATCAGGGTTTGATCACTGTTTATAAGTGCAGAGCATTTTTGGAAGAAATGAATTTGAGGATTCAAAGACAGTTTCTGTTTCTTAAGTGAGAATTACTGCTATTTGAATTATTACAAACTGAGTAAATTCTGAATCCACATAAAGGGTAAACTTTTTCATACGTAGGGTTTCCTGAAGAGTGCGGAATTTTTTCATAATAAATAAAGTAATTAGAGTCAAGAGATGAATTTTAATATCAAAGGGATTTTAGGATATTTTTATAAAGAAATGGCAACAAATCGGGAAAGGGAGTAAACTAACCAAACTTATCTAAACCAAGTAGCTGAGATAACTGATCTAGTCTGAGATTATATGGAAATTTTCAAGAGTGAGAATTGGAAATCTGAAGAATTAGCATTGATTGTACAGCTAAAGGTGTATTTTATTTTTTTTTTTTTTTTTATAAAATGACGATAGTGCACGGTGTGACGAGGCTGAGGGGTCAATTGAACAGAGAAGGAAGAGGCTAACCCTTCAACCACCCGACACATCAGCCAGAGTAACTAAATAAGATGCCAAAGTGAGACTAAAAGATGAACCTAGCCATGCTTTCCAAAAGCTTTGATATATCACCAATACGCTGATCCCATCTTTTAGGATAGAACAGAACCAACGTATGAACAATGACTCAATCACTTATGTAGCCATCTTTCAAAACCGAGTTTCAGATGCCCTGCAAGAATGTAGAGAAGAAGTTTTCAACGATCTTCAAGCAATTGTCAAAGCACAGGACGTGTTCAGCAGACCTCCGAACATCATTCTTAGGCATATTACTCATCATTTCTCCAAGGGAATCCATGTTTTAAAACACGAACTTAACTCCTAGAACACAGGAGCTTTTTTAACGAACACTCTCGTAAACAGGTTGATTCTACAGACAAACCTTCTTGGTCAACAGAAAGTCTCTTACACATTTGAAAACAGACTATGGAAGGGCCAGATTGCAAGGAATCATACACTGGGTGAAGAACAATTACCAGATGTTGAGGAACCAATCGAACCAAAAGTTATTTTCTGTAAATTTGGAAGTAAGTACTTCGATGAAAATGAGAAGGTTTGCAAGGTCAAATTACCCTAAATAAGCCCAAACCATGAGTGGTCGATGAGGCTTTAGGTTTCCAATTCCGCTTGACAATCGATCTCTTTAAACCTTGATTCTAGTATCTTGCATTTTAAAACTGACCTCCAATGATTCAAGAACTTCTTGTTACCTTAAATCTATGCTGCTTATTGAAATTTATTACAAAACTGATCATACTTCTCAAAAAAAAAATAATCTTGTTCTGCAGTTGTCTCAATGAACTGAAATTTTTTATACTATAAAAAAAAATTTTTCAATTACAGCCAGGTTTATAGCCTATTATTTCTGATACAACTTCCCACATTCCAGGACTTTGCATATACTCCTACAACCTATCATAACAATCAAATTAACCTGGAACAATCTCAACTACTCCGATTACAGCAAATAAATTGAATTAAACCAAAATTCATCATTTCCACAACGTTGTTTTTTAAAACAAAAAAACTAAGAAGATATTTCCTTTTACAAATTATTCATTTTTCTTTATTCACGCTTAATCTCCATACAGCCCTACTAGAACTCAATATGCCCAACACTTTTGGAACACAAATTTCTTTCAAAAATAAAAATCTCTGGGAATAGGTAGTGGTTGCTGCTGGGTACCCAAGATTCATTAGCTTCAAACTGATGAAAAAGAGATAACTGACTACAATATCAACAATCTTTGAAGCTTCATATTGTTGGAACTTCAGGAAAAAATGTAAAGGAGAGGGTGCATGTGTTGGAAATAAAATGTCTGAGGATATTTGGTGTGAGGAGTGTTGGTTAAATGACAAGGTAGGAGAGAGGTGCTGTAGTAAAAGAAGTATGAGAGAGCTGAAGCGGGTGTATCGAATAAGTTTGGACAAAGAGAGAGGATGACTATGAGGGCATACATATCAGGAGTGGAGGAAACAAGGAAAAGGGGGAAACTAAAGAGGAGGTGGAAGGATGGAGTGAAAGACCTTTGAAGGTCTGGGGCATGAACAGGCAGGAGGCTGTTAAGTGTGCAAGGGATAGAGTGATGTGTTATATAATGGATGATGTGCTGTCAATGGGTTGAAGCATGTCATATGAAGTGGTTGGGAAATCAGGAAAGGTCTGTCGGGCCTGGTTGTGAACAGGAAACTCTGGTTTCACTGCATTGTAAATGACAGCTAGAGAGTGGATGCGAGCAAATGAGGCCAATTCTTCATCTGTTCCAGGCGCTATCTCTTTAATGTGGGAAAGGTAAACATACATGAAAAAATTCTTTGAAACTAATGAATTGAATGCCAGATGCTCAGCATCTAATGTGCTGCTGGCAATAATGTGAGACTTAATACCTCTGCATTTCTGGTGTAAACTTATCACATTTGCTAAAAGTATATCTATTGCCTTCAAAATCTAAAAATGCCAGTAACAACACATGCCACAAAAAAATTTACACAGAAGGAAGACAGAACAGGTGAACCCTATCTCCACTGGGTTAGGGTGGGCAGTTGATACTGCTATCACTGAATGTGTTCATTTGCTACTGATAAACATTTACAGTGGTCTTGACCTAATAAGTCTATATTTTGATACAAAATATTTCAACTTTTTCAGTTCTATATACATAGGTCCTCTGCATACCAGAGGGAATGAGTTCTTGATAAAGTATCCGTATCGTGAATTCCTGTGACAAGCACCATATTTTCTCATATACTCTCATGTTATAAGTAAAGACATGTTCATACAGAAATTTTTTCCTTTAACAGAAGTAATAAAAATGCACTTATAAGAAGATATATACATTTCTAATCACATATTAAATACAGTTTAGTGTTATTATTTTCGTCACCACAAATAATAGTAAGTACTCAAAACACATAAGCTTTTAAACCAGAAATGCTGTCACATGGTGTCTGAGGTGGTAGTAGGTGGTGGTGCAATGGAGTTACTGCTAAACCCAGAGGCTGACTATAACTGATGCAGTGACTGATTCAAACTCAAGCCTGTTGCCTATGTCACTGATGCATGTGCATGTGCCAGCCAGTGTGTTCTAAATTTCTAAAAAAGATAAAAATTTTGGCAATTTCATGTTCATGAATTATATTACTTTATGTAAATTTCTGTATGGGTGAATTTACACTCCATATTATAAATTTAATGTTAATGATAATGAGTTATAATTTCCATAACGGAGAATTTCTGTCACCCAAAAGTCCATATAATGGGAGACCTATGTACTATCTGCCACAAAAGATTTGATTTAAAAGAGGCAACATTACTTCTCTGTATATTTAGCAAACACAGAAAATAATGCTTAAAATCAAAGGATATTAAGATGCAATGTTATCCCAAAGGAAAAGAGAGACAAAGCAGATAACCCACACATCTGCAATTAACATAATGGGAACAGAAGGCTGGAAATCCTCCCCTCCTGAATTTATACTAACAAAATAAGAATCCAAGTTAGGATCTTTACTTTATGGATCAATCATCCATTCCTGACATTTCCTCGCTAAGGTTGGAAAGGCAGACAAGCATAAAAATATTCTTATTTTTTTCATTATACTTGGCTGCCATTTCCCACATTAGTGAGGTAGTGCTAAGAAAAAGACGACTTTTCCTAGAGGTACTGTGCTTGCACATGGGCACAACCCACTCACACATTTATATACATACACTCCCACATACGCAAATATACATACCTATACATTTCAATGTATACATACATATACATACACAGACATAAACATATATACACATGTACATATTCACACTTGCTGCCCTCATCCATTCTTGTCGCCAAACTGCCACACATGAAATGGCACCCCCCTCCCCCGCATATGCCAGGTAGCACTAGGAAAAGACAACAAAGGCCACATTCATTCACACTCAGCCTCTAGCTGTCATGTGTAATGAACCGAAACCACAACTCCCTTTCCACATCTAGGCCCCACAAAACTTTCTATGGTTTACCCCAGACGCTTCACATGCCCTGGTTCAATCCACTGACAGCACGTTGACCCCAGCATACCACATCGTTCCAATTCACTCTATTCCTTGCACACCTTTCACCCTCCTGCATGTTCAGGCCCTGATCGCTCAAAATCTTTTTCACTCCATCCTTCCACCTCCAATTTGGTCTCCCACTTCTCCTCGTTCCCTCCACCTCTGACACATATATCCTCGTTGTCAAACTTTCCTCATTCAGTCTCTTCATGAGACCAAACCATGCCAATACACCCTCTTCTGCTCTTTCAACCACACTCTTTTTATTACCACACATCTCTCTTACCCTTTCCTTACTTACTCAATCAAGCCACCTCACACCACATATTGTCCTCAAACATCTCATTTCCAACACATCCACCCTCCTCTGCACACCCACATCTATATAACAATGCAGGAACCACTATGCCTTCAAACATGCCCATTTCTGCACTCCGAGATAATGTTCTCGCCTTCCACACATTCTTCAACACTCCCAGAACCTTCGCCCCCTCCCCCACCATGTGACTCACTTCCACTTCCATGGTTCCATCTGCTGCTATATCCACTCCCAGATATCTAAAACACTTCACTTCCTCCAGTTTTTCTCCATTCAAACTTAACTCCCAACTGACTTGTCCCTCAACCCTACTTAACCCAATAACTTTGCTCTTATTCACATTTACTCTCAGCTTTCTTCTTTCACACACTTTACCAAACTCAGTCACCAGCTTGTGCAGTTTCTCACCTGAATCAGCCACCAGCACTGTATCATCAGCGAACAACAACTGACTCACTTCCCAAGCCCTCTCATCCACAACAGACTGCATACTTGCCCCTCTCTCGAAAGCACTTGCATTCACCTCCCAACCAACCCCATCCATAAACAAATCAAACAACCATGGAGACATATACATATCAACATATATATACATATACACATACATATACATATATACACATGTACAAATTAATACTTGCTTGCTTTCAATTCATTCCTAGCACCACCCTATCCCATAGGAAACAGCATCGCTGCTCCCGTTTCAGTGAGGTAGCACCAGGAAAACACAAAAAGGCCACATTTGTTCACACTCAGCCTCTAGCTGTCATGTATACTGCACTGAAACCACACCTCCCTATCCACATCCAGGCCCCACAGACCTTTCCATGGTTTACCCCAGACGTTTCACATGCCCTGGTTCAGTCCACTAACAGTACATCAATGATATAACTGCTAAATCATTGAATAAAAAACTGCATTAACATATACACACATGTATAATTCCCTGTTCAACATTATGCTCTATCTGAGTATGAATTTTTACATAAAAAAAATTTCATACATACTCACCATTTCCCACATTAGTGAGGCAGCATTCAAGAACAGATAAATGAGCCTTACAAGGTAAACTCCTCACTTGGCCCCCATCTCTGTTCCTTCTGGAAAAGTAAATCAATCAGGAGGAGAGGATTTCCAGCCCCCCCCCTCATCCCTTTTAGTCGCCTTCTACAACATGCAGGGAATACGTGGGAAGTATTCTTTCTCTCCTACCCCCAAGGGATATAATCTCATATTCACTACTAGCATTTCAAGTTCCAACTCCCTTCCTAAGGAAAAAACTGAATTTACTTTGTATTTGCTCATGTCTTTTTTATAATTCTTTGCAAGGACTGGATGTTTCTGTTTATTTGTTCACATGGGATGGATCACCCACACACTAGCATCACCAGCACTCCAAAGGTCAACATTCTACCCCATAGAAACATATTTCAAAATATGCATATCTGTGGTAAAGCAACATGAATTTTAAGCTCTTTCCCCACAACCTCAAGTAGTTTGATATATCATTAATAACAAGGTATAAAAACGAAAAGAAGACTGTTGGGAAAACTGCAACATAGTATTTTTACATCACAGTTTTTGTCTTTTTTTTTTACCCACTTACCTTTACAATGTGGCATCAGGAACAAATTGAATGGTAGGCACATTTGAACACATCTAGTATCTAGTAGTATATCATAAAAGACTGCTGGAGACTGAATGTGTGCAAATGAAGCTTTTGTTTGTCTGCTCCAGACATTACTTCATGAAGGAAGGAAAGCAAATAAGTATTACAAAAAGAAAAAAGAATAACGCCATCTGATGAATTACCCTATGAAAGCCTTGAACCACCTTCTGGTGATTTCAAAGGTAAAATTGGAGGTTTCTGTACCAAATGAGCCCCTAACATATCCAGTATAGTACATTTCATAGATACAACAGTGACTGCATTTGGTACACACAATTTCTGTCACCTTTAAAACAGAGGTGTCCTTCACAAGATGATTCAGTCTGAGTATACTTTGGTTTCTTACACACATTATTCTCTAGTGTGGCAAATATCACATAATAAAGTGCAAGTAGAAAATTAAAAAATGAGTAACCCATAAAGGTTGGGTTCCTGGCAAACAAACATAACAAAATATCACCTAAAGGTAATACTCCTTAAAGCTTCAATTTACACAACTTGTTACTCTAATTAAGTACAGCTTTTAAATAATCTCTGGAGGCTTGAATTTTTCCTGCTATAAATTGGTAAGTGTATGAAGACAAAAGAATAAGTACAACAGAAATCAACATATTTGGAAAGGAATACAGGACAGTAAACATATTAGTTAGAGAAAATCTTCTGTGGTGAAACTATTTCAGATCAATCAAATATATAAATATTCAATAATCTACCAAAGAATTTTGCTCCTAACATTTGTGCCAACTACTCTGCAAACACTGTAAAACACTTCTTTAAGGCAGTAATAAAGGCTTGTTTCCAGTAAGAAAGTATGCTTAAGGTGGGATGGTAATTTGTTACATCACACCAATACTTACAGTTTGGCTTGTCTGACCATAATCGAGCACATTAAAATTACATTGTTAAGTAATGTTCATAATAAGTAATAAGCATTTGACTATAACATACTTCTTTGTCTTATAAAAAGTAGGCAGTGACAAGTGGATGGCAGTGGCTGATGCACACTGAAAAGAACACATAGTTAACAGATACAACCTATACTAACTATGCATATTTCTTACTTATTATAAGGCATTTGGTTTACCTTTATGAAGGAAGTATTAAAAATAACGGTGCAGAAAGCTCTGACAACAAAATCTTTAAGGTATGCATGTGAGCAAATGCTAAACAAAAAAAATGACTGTATTCACAATACATTAAATCTTTGGAAGATCACAGACACTGGTCCAAATTCAAGAATTACCACTTGAGAAAGTAGTGATTGCAACCACTACAGAGTGTAAGATTATGACAAGGGAGGTAAAAACAGTAGTTACAAATCTTTAGCTACTTCTCAAGTTTTAAACTGAAATATGGACCACAAGCACAACTTCATAATAATAATAATACAGTAAAATTGTGCCACAACAGACAGCTAATTTGACTCACTGCTCATTGCTGTCCTTTTTCTGCAGTCATATAACTGTTTCAGAATTGACACCAAACATGTATGGTGGTGGTCTCTCTCGCTCAGTTTTTACTGTTCCATTGTTACTATAATTAGAGCTACGGATGGACCCTAAGGTACTTGATGACCCAGGAGGGATACGAGAGTTCGTGTAGCCATTGGCATGCATTAATGACCTTCGCTGATGAGATCCACCCATCAAGCCAGCAGTAATGGCCTGGACAGGTGGACGGCCATATGGATTTGGGTTTATTGATGGCCGCTGGCCATGATAGTTAGAATATGAAGAATGAACAGACGGAGGTCGCTCCACAGGGTCATGCCCAGGAGGAAAGCTGTTCACAGAATATGTGGAATTTGGTCTTGAGTGAACATACATAGGATTAGAGTGTCCTTGTCGCCCTCCTGTGGGTGGTCTAGAACCACTGGTAGGGTGGTAGGAGTCTGTACTAGTGGATGACTCATTTGCCTTATCCATGAGTCTGTTCACAGGATTGAGATATTGATGTCTTCTTGATCGCTGTGACGATCGCCCCTGAGTATTACGAGTTTGAGAGCGACCTGAGACTCTGTGGCGACTCTGGCGCTTCACTCGCCTTGGTGTCATTGGTTGTTGGTATGGGCTATCATCAAGGCCCAAATCTGGTGACTCACTACCCTCTCGCTGAGGACTGCAACGAAAGTTATGATGTTTAAATACAGAATTATATTCTCCAGTAATTCAACTTACTTGATATATAACAACATATAGTCAGAAGTAACTTTCTAGATTCTTGATATTAGAAAGTTTTACTATATGACATCCAACAGAAAAATGCCTCAAGAAAAGGATGGGATAGTTATTATTTTCCTAAGTACAATGAAAAGCAGTCTGCAAGGGGTCATGAAAGTGGCACCATACGTTGATGAAGAATCTATTACACAACAATCATAGTTTGAGTCTCTTGGAGGGTGACTATGATGTAATGTTTTTCTCGACATGACTAAATGCCCACAAATTCATGGTACAGTAATAACAAAAGATTTAAAGTATTTTTTTCTTTAGTAAATAAGAAGGCATGGGCAACATAATGTCCAAATTAGGAAGCAGCATTGCTACGCCATGCTTCAACGAGGTAGCACCAAGAAAACAAACAACAAAAAGGCCACATTCATTCACACTCAGTCTCTGGCTGTCACATGTAATACACCAAAACCACAGCTCCCTCTCCACATCCAAGCCCCACAGACCTTTCCATGGTTTATCCCAGACATTTCACATGCCTTGGTTCAGGCCACTAACATCACGTCAACCCTGTTCCAATTCACTCTATTCCTAGCACGCCTCTCCCCCTCCTGTATGTTCAGGCCCTGATCACTTAAAATCTTTTTCACTCCATCCTTCCACCTCCTGCTTCTCCTTGTTCCCTCCACCTCTGACACATATATCCTCTTTGTCAATCTTTCCTCACTCATTCTCTCCATATGTCCAAACCATTTCAACACACCCTCTTCTGCTCTCTCAACCACACTCTTTTTATTTCCACACATCTCTTTTACCCTTTTCATTACTTACTCAATCTTTAGGTGAAAAAGTTTCTGTTTCTAGTCCAGGTGTGAATTTTATGACTGTGACTGCCCAACAGTCAATAATCTCAACATTGAAAACCTGGTTCATCTGCAGCTCAACATTAGAATTAAGTCTAAATCATGTATACAGGATCATTTCATATCAATTAGCATATCAGGCATGGTTGATAAAGCTTCCTCACAAGTAATTGGTTCACTTGAATATCAATTTGCACTGTACATAACTAGAGAGGGAAGCTACAAAAATATCATTAGTAAGGCAAAAAGAGCTGTTGCTTAATATACAGTTATATCCTGCAGAAGTCATGCAGAAGTCAATGATAAATTGAATATTTGCAGGATAAATTAGTCAAATACAACTTAAATCATTACCTATACTCAACGGAGTAGATAGAGGTTGGTCTGCTCTTAGCTTTGCCTGCAAACATGTAAATGAATTAGTATGAGTATATGAAAATATTTCCTTACAACAACAAATAATGCTCCTTTTGCATAATATGCTATTAATGCATAAAAACATCGGTTTCTTATACCAAAAAGACCTGAAATTATATGGTAATTTCATGTCTGTAGACTACATTATTTTCACAACTTCTTAGGATGTTTGTTTTAATATGATACTATGTCAAACTTTTACTCTTATTACATAAGGATCAACAAAGTCTGTATCTTGTAATATACATTTTTACAAA
Source organism: Panulirus ornatus (assembly GCF_036320965.1). Lineage (NCBI taxonomy): Eukaryota > Metazoa > Arthropoda > Malacostraca > Decapoda > Palinuridae > Panulirus > Panulirus ornatus. Next base: position 1,058,287 of record NC_092281.1, read on the forward strand.
ATGAGTTTTGGCTCAAAGAAATAAAAGGTACACCAGCAATTGCTAAAGAATGAATATCCCCTATAATCAACTTTACAAATTATCAACTAAATAATTAGTGATCAAATCCACACATTAAAATATTACTTAACAAATAAAAAAGAATAATGAAGTAACACTGATGTGTTACTCATTACTACTATGCCACACCATTTATACTATAAAAAATAATCCTTATTCCACAGCAAGACATCACTAGAATGAGTAAGCAAGTAAGTACAGCTCAAGAAATCAATGCAACTCATAGCAAATCCACTAGCTACTGAAAACAGCTTGTGAGCGTCATTACTTGAGCGCACTGTAAGAGGGCCGAGATGCCCACAAGTCAGGTTCGTGTGTGGAACAAGCTGGTGTGGGTCCAGCAGTGGGGAGGGAGGGACTGATGATAATGATGGTGCTGATGGTGGTGGAGGCGGCCATGCAGGATTGGGGTCTCATGGGAGAGGGAGCAACCCAGAGACACTGGAACTCCAGAACAGCAGTAATACCTGGCATATGTGGGCTGAACAGCCATGTTACCAGTCACTCCCTGCTCAAACCCGCCTATAAAGTCGACTGTAACACCATGAAAGTTTGTAAGCAACCAGTAAATTTATGATTCCCAAATGCTTTAAAATCACAAGCATAAAATCTACAACTCTGATCCACTGTTATGAAAGAAAATCTTTTTGATGACCTAATACATCTATGCTCTAATTACTTAACTATAAGTTCATCAACATGATCCTGAATCCTGAAATACCTAACTTAACTGACATAGTTACTAAATTTACTGATGTAACTAAAAAAATAAAACCAGTACGAGTTAATTTTTACTTACAGCTGTCATCCTCCTCCAAGAAGATCTTTATAAGGTAAATGGATACACAGAGCCCCAAAACCTAAAATAAAAATATCATTTGATAACTACAAAGAGTATTATTGAAAAGAACAATACAATGGCTGAAAATACAAGAGAAATTTTGGGGAAGTCAAATAGACATATCTATAAATATTATTTGCACAAACTTCCAACATCTTTTCCTCATCTTGCATAGGTTCACTTCACGTGGACTTGATCTTCCATGGTTTATTTATGTAGGTTTGCGGCAGGGGTGTGTGATGTCTCCATGGTTGTTTAATTTGTTTATGGATGGGGTTGTTAGGGAGGTGAATGCAAGAGTTTTGGAAAGAGGGGCAAGTATGAAGTCTTTTGGGGATGAGAGAGCTTGGAAAGTGAGTCAGTTGTTGTTCGCTGATGATACAGTGCTGGTGGCTGATTCATGTGAGAAACTGCAGAAGCTGGTGACTGAGTGTGGTAAAGTGTGTGAAAGAAGAAAGTTAAGAGTAAATGTGAATAAGAGCATGGTAATTAGGTACAGTAGGGTTGAGGGTCAAGTCAATTGGGAGGTAAGTTTGAATGGAGAAAAACTGGAGGAAGTAAAGTGTTTTAGATATCTGGGAGTGGATCTGGCAGCGGATGGAACCATGGAAGCGGAAGTGGATCATAGGGTGGGGGAGGGGGCGAAAATCCTGGGAGCTTTGAAGAATGTGTGGAAGTCGAGAACATTATCTCGGAAAGCAAAAATGGGTATGTTTGAAGGAATAGTGGTTCCAACAATGTTGTATGGTTGCGAGGCGTGGGCTATGGATAGAGTTGTGCGCAGGAGGATGGATGTGCTGGAAATGAGATGTTTGAGGACAATGTGTGGTGTGAGGTGGTTTGATCGAGTAAGTAACGTAAGGGTAAGAGAGATGTGTGGAAATAAAAAGAGCGTGGTTGAGAGAGCAGAAGAGGGTGTTTTGAAATGGTTTGGGCACATGGAGAGAAAGAGTGAGGAAAGATTGACCAAGAGGATACATGTGTCGGAGGTGGAGGGAACGAGGAGAAGTGGGAGACCAAATTGGAGGTGGAAAGATGGAGTGAAAAAGATTTTGTGTGATCGGGGCCTGAACATGCAGGAGGGTGAAAGGAGGGCAAGGAATAGAGTGAATTGGATCGATGTGGTATACCGGGGTTGACGTGCTGTCAGTGGATTGAATCAGGGCATGTGAAGCGTCTGGGGTAAACCATGGAAAGCTGTGTAGGTATGTATATTTGCGTGTGTGGACGTATGTATATACATGTGTATGGGGCTGGGTAGGGCCATTTCTTTCGTCTGTTTCCTTGTGCTACCTCGCAAACGCGGGAGACAGCGACAAAGCAAAAAAAAAACAAAAAAAAAAAAATTTCATCACAGTTTGCCCTGCAAGGAAATGGTGCATACATATGCATATACATTTCCCTTGCCACAAAAAAGTTCCATAGAAATGAATCCACAAACAGAAATTTGTTTTTTACCATTAAAAGTTAAATCTGTATGAGCAAGACTCACACCAAAACAACTAAGCACTATATCTTTTATAATATGGGTGTGGCAAAGAATCAAGGTAAGCAGTTTGCTTTTTGTGCTTACTGTGTGGGTCACTACCAACTCAAGGGAAAAAGCTCAGAGAATCAGACATGCTCACATCAGTCAAGATTGCATAAGTGAGGAATCCACACAGAGAAAAGGTGAAAAAACTGGCTCATATAAGTGGAAGATCAAAACCGAAAGTCATAAGTGATGAATTCTTCTTTTCTATATGTTGAAGGCTCCAGTCATGGACAAAGGCCACATCAAGGCCAGGCCTTAACTGAAATATAGAGAGAATTATGAAACAGAAAATGAAAAGACAAGGGATAGTATCTATGAATTTCTGAGGAAAAGAAAAACCTGTCTTCTGAAATGTGCTAGGTCATAGTTATTGGGAAAGATGAGGGGGAATAGAGAGTCCCAGAGCTTTGACGTGTACAGAAAGAAGCAGATATCAAAACGGCTCACCCTTGAGTTGCTGATGGCCACATAATAATCATGCGACACAGAAGCTTGCCGAGTATGGCGTGGTCTAACTAGTGGTATGGGCATACAAGCAGCCAGCTCTCAGGAGCAAAAATGAAAGTAATACCTACAGAAGAGGGAAAGTGAACCAACATTGCGGTGTAGGGCAAGGGGGTCAAGTTTGGAAGTTAGCCTGGATGAAAAAGAGCAGAAATTGGTGACTGAGTCTGAAGTGTGTGAAAGGAGAAAGTTGAGAGTAAATGTGAATAACAGCAAGGCTATGAGGTTCAGCAGGGTTGAAGAACAGTTTAGTTGGGATGTGAGTTTGAATGGAGTAAAACTGAAGGAAGTGAAGTGTTTTAGATATCTAGGATTGGACATGGCAGCAATTGGAACCATGGAAGAAGAACTGAGTCATTGGAATGGAGAAGGGGTGAAGGTTCTGGGAGCGCTGAAGAGTGTATGGAAAACAAGAACTTTACCAAAGAGGGTAAAAATGGGTATGTATGAAAGAAGAGTAGTCCAAATAATATCATATGGATATGAAACAGGTAAGGCTATGCAGATGAGGGTGGATGTGTTGGAAATGAAATGTTTGTGGACATGTGGTGTGAGGTAGTTTGACTGAGTAGGTAAAGAAAGGCTACGAGATGTGTGATAATAAAAAAGAGTGTGGCTAAGAATGCACAAGAGGGAGTGCTAAACAGTTTGGACATATGGAAAGAATGAGTGGGGAAAGGTTGACAAAGAAGATATATGTTTTGGAAGTGGAGGGAACAAGAATGGGGAGACTAAACTGGTGAAAAACTGGAGTGAAAAAGGTTTTGAGCAATCAGGGCCTGAACATGTAGGAGGGTGAAAGGCATGCACAAGAGAGTATATTGGAATGCAGTGGTATACTCGAGTCTATGTGTTGTCAACAATACCACGAGTCTATGTGTTGTCAACAAAGTGAACCAGGGCATGTGAAACATCTGAGGTAAACTATGGAAAAGTCTGTGGGGCTTGGATGTGGATAGGAAGCTGTGGTTTCTGTGTATTACACACAATGACTAGAGAATGGATGTGAGCAGATGTGGCCTTTCTTTGTAAGCTCCTGGTGCTACCTCGCTAATTCAGGAAATGGCAATCAAGCATGAAAGGAAGAAGAAATACTTCTTCAAAGTCCTCACCTCATCTACTCTTCACCTCATCACTGCCTATTACCACTTCCCTATTTGCCCCATTCACTGATGGTCACATTTGTCCTTTTCGTTTTTCTCACTATTAACTTCCTTCCAAAACATATCCTTAGCCTTCCTAAAGTTTACTGATGCTTGCTCACCCCAAATCTCAACTGCCCTCTTTTTCAGACCCTAAACCTTCCTCATGTCCTCCTGCTACTTCTTGTGATACTGCATCATTCACACTCATTCCCTGTAAGAACCACAACCACCTATACACCTCTCCTTTCTCTTTAAGTAAAAGAATTTGCATATCATATTGTTACATCAACATAAATGAACAACTTGAGGCTTTTGAAGAGTTTAAGTATCTGAGAGAAAAATTCCATAAGGATTTTAGTGGGGAAGCTGCAGATGAGATAAGTCTTACAAGAAGGAACACTGCTAGTCACTGAAAGCTTTCATAAATGGAGAAGCCTAAAAGTGCACTGTGCAAGAAGCCTGCTTGAACTTTTTGTCCCAGCTCTGCTGTACAGACGTAACCCTCATTTTTATAAAGGTCAGGATTAGTAAAAAAAAAAAAAAAAAAAGAGCAGAAGAGATGGATGTGTGCATCGAATAAATTTGATTTTGGACCTTTTGAAATATCACACATTTCTGAAATAATACTATGATTCTTACCGCAAAGGCACACTGGATACCAGCATGAATAGTTTCCACATAGATGTAGTCAACCAAGCAATCATTCACCTCCAGTGGCCTCATAGGCCGAAGAGGGTCTAGATCTGTGAGGTTGGTGGTGTAGACAGCCTGACATCCAATCCCATTCACCTACAATGCATCAATGTGTTGGATCAATTGATTTAAAACATGAGAGCTGAACTGTGCTTTAACATACTTATTCACTTTAGTTTACTTCCAGAATAAACATCATCAAATGTTAACTCTTAACAATGAAGATACTGGGGAATTTTCAAAAAATAAGTTTATATGAAATTTTAAAATTCTTTAAGGCAAATGTTAAAACCACAACTTAATACTGAGAAAAATCTACATCTATTGCAATAAGTTCTCACAGTTATCACTTAATAATTCAACTCAAGTAACATTTACTGACCTCCCACCATGAAGCACTGCCTGTTCCAAAGTTGAGCCAATCTCTGCTGTTATCAAGAATGCCAACATTCAGATAGAAACAGATGACAAAGACATTCCACCCCACCCAAATCAGTTGCCATACCAAGTACTGTGGAAAGAACAAAACATTAATATCAATGCTAGATTTCAGAGGTAGTATTTTACAGTCTTCAAATATCTACTGTCCCAGTAGGATGTTTATTTCTGTATTTAAGTTGGGAACTATACCTTCTATATCTCCCAAGTACAGATAGCAGATAGCGATATACCTCTCCTGTCTGCACTACAGGATATTTCAGTCATTCCCAGGTATCTAGTTCCTTTACCACATTCATATGGGTTGTGAAAGATCTCAATACTTTCTGATTCCACAGTTTTGCCTGTCTTGTTGGGTGATGTTAGAATGCAACAATATTTAGTTTGTGAAAAAATTAGTGCTTAGGTCATGTCATTTACAACTCATGGGTATATGAAATGACTGAATGCAGAAGCACTCCAAATATACATCAGACCTATACTGGAAAAAAAGAGCATGTGGTCCAGATTAGAATAAGAAAAATGTTCTTTACATGAATCAGAAACAACTCAAAACTCAAATAAATGACCTTGAATACAAATAACCCAACAAGAAAAAAGGAAGAAATATAAACAAACGCTACCTCAAGCACATCCGAGGGAAGGGGTGCCATTTCATGTGTGGCAGGGTGGGGGCGGGAATTGATGAAGGCAGCATGTATGAATATGTGCATGTGTATATATGTATATGTTTGTGTATGGATCTGGCAGCGGATGGAACCACGGAAGCGGAAGTGAATCATAGGGTGGGGGAGGGGGCGAAAATCCTGGGAGCCTTGAAGAATGTGTGGAAATCGAGAACATTATCTCGGAAAGCAAAAATGGGTAAGTTTGAAGGAATAGTGGTTCCAACAATGTTGTATGGTTGCGAGGCGTGGGCTATGGATAGAGTTGTGCGCAGGAGGGTGGATGTGCTGGAAATGAGATGTTTGAGGATAATGTGTGGTGTGAGGTGGTTTGATCGAGTAAGTAATGTAAGGGTAAGAGAGATGTGTGGAAATAAAAAGAGCGTGGTTGAGAGAGCAGAAGAGGGTGTTTTGAAATGGTTTGGGCACATGGAGAGAATGAGTGAGGAAAGATTGACCAAGAGGATATATGTGTCAGAGGTGGAGGGAACGAGGAGAAGTGGGAGACCAAATTGGAGGTGGAAAGATGGAGTGAAAAAGATTTTGTGTGATCAGGGCCTGAACATGCAGGAGGGTGAAAGGAGGGCAAGGAATAGGGTGAATTGGATCGATGTGGTATACTGGGGTTGACGTGCTGTCAGTGGATTCAATCAGGGCATGTGAAGCGTCTGGGGTAAACCATGGAAAGTTGTGTGGGGCCTGGATGTGGAAAGGGAGCTGTGGTTTCGGGCATTATTGCGTGGCAGCTAGAGACTGAGTGTGAACGAATGGGGCCTTTGTTGTCTTTTCCTAGTGCTACCTCGCACACATGAGGGGGGAGGGGGAAGGTATTCCATGTGTGGCGAAGTGGCGATGGGAGTGAATGGGGGCAGACAGTGTGAATTGTGTGCATGGGTATATATGTATGTGTCTGTGTATGTATATATATGTGTACATTGAGATGTATAGGTATGTATATTTGCGTGTGTGGACGTGTGTGTGTATACATTGTGTATGGGGGTGGGTTGGGCCATTTCTTTCATCTGTTTCCTTGCGCTACCTCGCAAACGCGGGAGACAGTGACAAAGCAAAATAAATATAAATAAATATATGTATATGTATATATACACTGAAATGTATAGGTATGTATATGTGCGTGTGTGAGCGTTTATGTATATACATGTGTATGCGGGTGGGTCGGGCCATTCTTTTGTCTGTTTCCTTGCACCAACTCACTAATGCGGGAGACAGAGACAAAGTATAATAATATACATATACAGAGGTATAAGTTTGTTGAGTATTCCTGGTAAATCATATGGGAGGGTATTGATTGAGAAGGTGAAGGCATGCACAGAGCATCAGATTGGGGAAGAGCAGTGTGGTTTCAGATGCGGTAGCGGATGTGTGGATCAGGTGTTTGCTTTGACGAATGTATGTGAGAAATACTTAGAAAAGCAAATGGATTTGTCTGTAGCATTTATGGATCTGGAGAAGGAATATTATAAGTGTTGATAGAGATGCTCTGAGGAAGGTATTAAGAATTTATGGTGTGGGAGGCAAGTTGTTAGAAGCATTGAAAAGTTTTTATCGAGGATGTAAGGCATGTGTACATGTATGAAGAGAGGAAAGTGATTGGTTCTCAGTGAATGTAGGTTTGCGGCAGGGGTGTGTGATGTCTCCATGGTTGTTTAATTTGTTTATGGATGGGGTTGTTAGGGAGGTGAATGCAAGAGTTTTCGAAAGAGGGGCAAGTATGAAGTCTGTTGTGGATGAGAGAGCTTGGGAAGTGAGTCTGTTGTTGTTCACTGATGATACAGCGCTGGTGGCTGATTCATGTGAGAAACTGCAGAAGCTGGTGACTGAGTTTGGTAAAGTGTTTGAAAGAAGAAAGTTAAGAGTAAATGTGAATAAGAGCAAGGTTATTAGGTACAGTAGGGTTGAGGGTCAAGTCAATTGGGAGGTAAGTTTGAATGGAGAAAAACTGGAGGAAGTAAAGTGTTTTAGATATCTGGGAGTGGATCTGGCAGCGGCTGGAACTATGGAAGCGGAAGTGGATCATAGGGTGGGGGAGGGGGCGAAAATCTTGGGAGTCTTAAAGAATGTGTGGAAGTCGAGAACATTATCTCGGAAAGCAAAAATGGGTATGTTTGAAGGAATAGTGGTTCCAACAATGTTGTATGGTTGCGAGGCGTGGGCTATGGATAGAGTTGTGCGCAGGAGGGTGGATGTGCTGGAAATGAGATGTTTGAGGACAATGTGTGGTGTGAGGTGGTTTGATCGAGTAAGTAACGTAAGGGTAAGAGAGATGTGTGGAAATAAAAAGAGCGTGGTTGAGAGAGCAGAAGAGGGTGTTTTGAAATGGTTTGGGCACATGGAGAGAATGAGTGAGGAAAGATTGACCAAGAGGATATATGTGTCGGAGGTGGAGGGAACGAGGAGAAGTGGGAGACCAAATTGGAGGTGGAAAGATGGAGTGAAAAAGATTCTGAGTGATCGGGGCCTGAACATGCAGGAGGGTGAAAGGAGGGCAAGGAATAGAGTGAATTGGATCGATGTGGTATACCGGGGTTGACGTGCTGTCAGTGGATTGAATCAGGGCATGTGAAGCGTCTGAGGTAAACCATGGAAAGCTGTGTAGGTATGTATATACATGTGTATGGGGGTGGGTTGGGCCATTTCTCTCGTCTGTTTCCTTGCGCTACCTCGCAAACGCGGGAGACAGCGACAAAGCAAAAAAATATATATATATATATATATATATATATATATATATATATATATATATATATATATATATATGAATATATATATGTGTACGTGTAGGAAGAGAGGAAAGTGATTGGTTCTCAGTGAATGTAGGTTTGCGGCAGGGGTGTGTGATGTCTCCATGGTTGTTTAATTTGTTTATGGATGGGGTTGTTAAGGAGGTGAATGCAAGAGTTTTGGAAAGAGGGGCAAGTATGAAGTCTGTTGTGGATGAGAGAGCTTGGGAAGTGAGTCAGTTGTTGTTCGCTGATGATACAGCGCTGGTGGCTGATTCATGTGAGAAACTGCAGAAGCTGGTGACTGAGTTTGGTAAAGTGTGTGAAAGAAGAAAGTTAAGAGTAAATGTGAATAAGAGCAAGGTTATTAGGTACAGCAGGGTTGAGGGTCAAGTCAATTGGGAGGTAAGTTTGAATGGAGAAAAACTGGAGGAAGTAAAGTGTTTTAGATATCTGGGAGTGGATCTGGCAGCGGATGGAACCATGGAAGCGGAAGTGGATCATAGGGTGGGGGAGGGGGCGAAAATCCTGGGAGCCTTGAAGAATGTGTGGAAGTAGAGAACATTATCTAGGAAAGCAAAAATGGGTATGTTTGAAAGAATAGCGGTTCCAACAATGTTGTATGGTTGTGAGGCGTGGGCTATGGATAGAGTTGTGCGCAGGAGGGTGGATGTGCTGGAAATGAGATGTTTGAGGACAATGTGTGGTGTGAGGTGGTTTGATCGAGTAAGTAACGTAAGGGTAAGAGAGATGTGTGGAAATAAAAAGAGCGTGGTTGAGAGAGCAGAAGAGGGTGTTTTGAAATGGTTTGGGCACATGGAGAGAATGAGTGAGGAAAGATTGACCAAGAGGATATATGTGTCGGAGGTGGAGGGAACGAGGAGAAGTGGGAGACCAAATTGGAGGTGGAAAGATGGAGTGAAAAAGATTTTGTGTGATCGGGGCCTGAACATGCAGGAGGGTGAAAGGAGGGCAAGGAATAGAGTGAATTGGATCGATGTGGTATACCGGGGTTGACGTGCTGTCAGTGGATTGAATCAGGGCATGTGAAGCGTCTGGAGTGAACCATGAATGGAAAGCGGTGTAGTGTATGTATATTTGCGTAGTGTGAGGTATGTATATACATGTGTTATGGGGGTGGGTTGGGCCATTTCTTTTGTCTGTTTCCTTGGCGCTACTCGCAAACGTTTGAAACAGGCAGCAAAAGAAAAAAGAATATATATATATATATATATATATATATATATATTTATATATATATATAATATATAATATATATTTTTTTGTCATTTTTTTTTTCCAAAGAAGGAAAGAGAAAGGCCAGGTAGGTATTCTCAGAGGCAATTGGGTTTTGAAGGTACTTGTAGCTGGGTGATATGGCAATGGATGAGAAGAAAGAAAGTATATATATATATTTTTTCTTCTAATATTTGCCATCCGCGGATTGGATGTAGCGTTAAGAACAGAGGAGGGTTGAGGGTATCTCATGAGCAAAAAATGGGTATGTTGAAAGAATAGCGGTTCCAACAATGCTGTATGGTTGCGAGGCGTGGGCTATGGATAGAGATGTGCGCAGGAGGATGGATGTGCTGGAAATGAGATGTTTGAGGACAATGTGTGGTGTGAGGTGGTTTGATCGAGCAAGTAACGTAAGGGTAAGAGAGATGTGTGGAAATAAAAAGAGCGTGGTTGAGAGAGCAGAAGAGGGTGTTTTGAAATGGTTTGGGCACATGGAGAGAATGAGTGAGGAGAGATTGACCAAGAGGATATATGTGTCGGAGGTGGAGGGAACGAGGAGAAGAGGGAGACCAAATTGGAGGTGGAAAGGTGGAGTGAAAAAGATTTTGTGTGATCGGGGCCTGAACATGCAGGAGGGTGAAAGGAGGGCAAGAAATAGAGTGAATTGGAGTCATGTGGTATACAGGGGTTGACGTGCTGTCAGTGGATTGAAGCAAGGCATGTGAAGCGTCTGGGGTAAACCATGGAAAGCTGTGTAGGTATGTATATTTGCGTGTGTGGACGTGTGTATGTACATGTGTAAAGGGGGTGGGTTGGGCCATTTCTTTTGTTTTGTTTCCTTGCGCTACCTCGCAAACGCTTGAAACAGCGACAAAGCAAAAAAAAAAAGAAAAAAAAAAATATATATATATATATATATATATATATATATTTATATATATATATATATATATATATATATATATATTTTATATATTTTTTTTTTTTTTTTTTTTATACTTTGTCGCTGTCTCCCGCGTTTGCGAGGTAGCGCAAGGAAACAGACGAAAGAAATGGCCCAACCCCCCCCCCCCATACACATGTTACATACACACTTTCCCCACACGCAAATTTACATACCTACACAGCTTTCCATGGTTTTTACCCCCGACGCTTCACATGCCTTGCTTCAATCCACTGACAGCAAAGCAACCCCTGTATACCACAAAGACCCAATTCACTCTATTTCCCTTTCCCTCCTTTTTACCCTCCTTTCATGTTCAGGCCCCGATCACACAAAAAACTTTTTCACTCCATCTTTCCACCTCCAATTTGGTCTCCCACTTCTCCTCGTTCCCTCCACCTCCGACACATATATCCTCTTGGTCAATCTTTCCTCACTCATTCTCTCCATGTGCCCAAACCATTTCAAAACACCCTCTTCTGCTCTCTCAACCACGCTCTTTTTATTTCCACACATCTCTCTTACCCTTACGTTACTCACTCGATCAAACCACCTCACACCACACATTGTCCTCAAACATCTCATTTCCAGCACATCCATCCTCCTGCGCACAACTCTATCCATAGCCCACGCCTCGCAACCATACAACATTGTTGGAACCACTATTCCTTCAAACATACCCATTTTTGCTTTCCGAGATAATGTTCTCGACTTCCACACATTCTTCAAGGCTCCCAGGATTTTCGCCCCCTCCCCCACCCTATGATTCACTTCTGCTTCCATGGTTCCATCCGCTGCCAGATCCACTCCCAGATATCTAAAACACTTTACTTCCTCCAGTTTTTCTCCATTCAAACTAACCTCCCAATTGACTTGACCCTCAACCCTACTGTACCTAATAACCTTGCTCTTATTCACATTTACTCTTAACTTTCTTCTTTCACACACTTTACCAAACTCAGTCACCAGCTTCTGCAGTTTCTCACATGAATCAGCCACCAGCGCTGTATCATCAGCGAACAACAACTGACTCACTTCCCAAGCTCTCTCATCCACAACAGACTTCATACTTGCCCCTCTTTCCAAAACTCTTGCATTCACCTCCCTAACAACCCCATCCATAAACAAATTAAACAACCATGGAGACATCACACACCCCTGCTGCAAACCTATATTCACTGAGAACCAATCACTTTCCTCTCTTCCTACACGTACACATGCCTTACATCCTCAATAAAAACTTTTCACTGCTTCTAACAACTTGCCTCCCACACCATATATTCTTAATACCTTGCACAGAGCATCTCTATCAACTCTATCATATGCCTTCTCCAGATCCATAAATGCTACATACAAATCCATTTGCTTTTCTAAGTATTTCTCACATACATTCTTCAAAGCAAACACCTGATCCGCACATCCTCTACCACTTCTGAAACCACACTGCTCTTCCCCAATCTGATGCTCTGTACATGCCTTCACCCTCTCAATCAATACCCTCCCATATAATTTACCAGGAATACTCAACAAACTTATACCTCTGTAATTTGAGCACTCACTCTTATCCCCTTTGCCTTTGTACAATGGCACTATGCATGCATTCTGCCAATCCTCAGGCACCTCATCATGAGTCATACATACATTAAATAACCTTACCAACCAGTCAATAATACAGTCACCCCCTTTTTTAATAAATTCCACTGCAATACCATCCAAACCTGCTGCCTTGCTGGCTTTCATCTTCCGCAAAGCTTTTACTACCTCTTCTCTGTTTACCAAATCATTTTCCCTAACCCTCTCACTTTGCACACCACCTCGACCAAAACATCCTATATCTGCCATTCTATCATCAAACACATTCAACAAACCTTCAAAATACTCACTCCATCTCCTTCTCACATCACCACTACTTGTTATCACCTCCCCATTTGCGCCCTTCACTGAAGTTCCCATTTGCTCCCTTGTCTTACGCACTTTATTTACCTCCTTCCAGAACATCTTTTTATTCTCCCTAAAATTTAATGATACTCTCTCACCCCAACTCTCATTTGCCCTCTTTTTCACCTCTTGCACCTTTCTCTTGACCTCCTGTCTCTTTCTTTTATACATCTCCCACTCAATTGCATTTTTTCCCTGCAAAAATCGTCCAAATGCCTCTCTCTTCTCTTTCACTAATAATCTTACTTCTTCATCCCACCACTCACTACCCTTTCTAATCAACCCACCTCCCACTCTTCTCATGCCACAAGCATCTTTTGCGCAATCCATCACTGATTCCCTAAATACATCCCATTCCTCCCCCACTCCCCTTACTTCCATTGTTCTCACCTTTTTCCATTCTGTACTCAGTCTCTCCTGGTACTTCCTCACACAAGTCTCCTTCCCAAGCTCACTTACTCTCACCACCCTCTTCACCCCAACATTCACTCTTCTTTTCTGAAAACCCATACAAATCTTCACCTTAGCCTCCAGAAGATAATGATCAGACATCCCTCCAGTTGCACCTCTCAGCACATTAACATCCAAAAGTCTCTCTTCCGCGCGCCTGTCAATTAACACGTAATCAAATAATGCTCTCTGGCCATCTCTCCTACTTACATACGTATACTTATGTATATCTTGCTTTTTAAACCAGGTATTCCCAATCACCAGTCCTTTTTCAGCACATAAATCTACAAGCTCTTCACCATTTCCATTTACAATTATATCTACATAAAAGTTATAGTAATGCTGACACTGGTACTCACAATTACAATGTATTTTGTTTTGTACTGGTAAGCACCGAAGAAACCAAATATTACGAATATAAAGTTGAAGAAGTTGGCGATGATGGGTAGCCACATATAGCCCAGGAAGTCGAAGACCTGCCGCTCTGCTGTGGAAATCTGCAACACCAACATCTGATTAGCATCAAAATACTTCACTGTGTTTCTATACACAATATCCTACCAATATCTCTGACCCACTTACACTTCATCTTCCTCTGATTACAACTATGGCAAAGAGAATTGCCCTTCCTCTCCACTCATTTCATTTGTTCACTCAAGGTGTTTCCTCATATGTATAATTTCAAATTTATATTTCCACCCTAAGTCTGCAGTCTTCCAAATGATACCTGGGGAGGGTTTGTACATCCAGAAGCAACCTAGTCATGGTTGTTATTTATGCATTTTACAAGGCACTAGTCTGTAAAATGGACCAATAAAGCATTCCTGACCACAACGCATTTATGGGCCGCTTAGGGTTGAGCGTACAGGTTCAAATCCTGGTTACAGCAACTGGTTCGCAGTCAACCCAGCTGTTCATCCATCCCTGAGGGTTGGTCAATAAAATGGGTACCTAGCCCAAGCTAAGGCATATATTTGGTGAGGATATTCAATGTGTGTATGGTTCATGGTGAAGTGCCTGAGGATTGGCGGAATGCATGCATAGTGCCATTGTACAAAGGCAAAGGGGATAAAGGTGAGAGTTCAAATTACATAGGTATAAGTTTGTTGAGTATTCCTGGGAAATTATATGGGAGGGCATTGATTGAGATGGTCAAGGAATGTACAGAGCATCAGATTGGGGAAGAGCAGGGTAGTTTCGAAGTGGTAGAGGATGTGTGGATCAGGTGTTTGCTTAGAAGAATGTATGTGAGAAATACTTAGAAAAACAAATGGATTTGTATGTAGCATCTATGGATCTGAAGAAGACATATGATAGAGTTGATAGAGATGCTCTGTGGAAGGTATTAAGAGTATATGGTGTGAGAGGGAAGTTGCTAGAGGCAGTGAAAAGTTTTTATCGAGGATGTAAGGCATGTGTACATGTAGGAAGGGAGGAAAGTGATTGGTTCCCAGTGAATGTCAGTTTGCAGCAGAGGTGCATGATGTCTCCGTGGTTGTTTAATTTGTTTATGGATGGGGTTGTTAGGGAGGTGAATACAAGAGTTTTGGAGAAAGGGGCAAGTATGTAGTCTGTTGTGGATGAGAGGGCTTGGGAAATGAGTCAGTTGTTGTTCACTGATGATACAGCGCTGGTGGCTGATTCGCGTGAGAAACAGAAGAAGTTGGTGACTGAGTTTGGTAAAGTGTGTGAAAGAAGAAAGCTGAGAGTAAATGTGAATAAGAGCAAGGTTATTAGGTTCAGTATGGTTCAGGGAAAAGGCAACTGGGAGGTAAGTTTGAATAGAGAAAAACTGGAGGAAGTAAAGTGTTTTAGATATCTGGGAGTGGAATTGGCAGCAGATGAAACCATGGAAGTGGAAGTGAGTCACAGGGTCGGGGAGGGGGCAAAGGTTTTGGAAGCACTGAAGAATGTGCGGAAGGCAAGAATGTTATCTCAGAGAGCAAAAATGAGTGTTTAAAGGAATAGTGGTTCCAACAATGTTATATGGTTGTGAGGCATGGGCTATAGATAGGGTTGTGTGGAGGAGGGTGAGTGTGTTGGAAATGAGATGTCTGAGGACAATATGTGGTGTGAGGTGGTTTGATTGAGTAAGTAATGAAAGCGTAAGAGAGATGTGTGGTTAATAAAAAGAGTGTGGTTAATGTGGTTAAGAGAGCAGAAGAGGGTGTAATGAAATGGTTTGGTCACATGGAGAGAATGAGTGAGGAAAGATTGACAAAGAGGATATATGTGTCAGGTGGAGGGAATGAGGAGAAGTGGGAGACCAAATTGGAGGTGGAAGGATAGAGTGAAAAAAATTTTGAGGGATCGGGGACTGAACATACAGGAGGGTGAAAGGCGTGCAATGAATAGAGTGACGGATGGCCAAGTGAGGATATTCACTATAAGGTTCAATCCTCTGTTCTTAAAGCTACCTTGCTAATGCGGGAAATGGCAAATACATATGAAAAATATATATATATAGCATTAATGGGATGGCCTTGATTAGGGCCTCAGCTGCCTATGCCATCTCAGCTAATATACAAAAAAATTACATTAATCTAAGCTAACCTAACCTAACATTACCAATCCTAAACTTACACACTTATGCATCAAGAAGTTTGATTGCACCACATGGAACAATAACCACATGGAACAAGTTATATAAAACTTTTTCTTTTATCAGGTTTGGGAAAAAAATCAGATGGGTTACAACACCAAAACCTTAAAGTAGAACTGATTCTATTTCCATGATATACATACCCTTGGTAAAAACTTTAAAGAAATCTTGATTCCCACACTGACATATCCTTGTTATATCACAGCCAAAATTTCCCGATATAACATTGCCATCCTGTAATCATAAGCCTCGTTTTAATCACCCAAAGAGTAATAATCATAGAGACAGTGATCCTTTGGGCAAATAATATGCCAACCAAGAGGCCACAGAGTGACCATCTGGTTAGTCCCATTGTTGCTGATCTGCTATAACTGATGCTAAAGTCCTAACCCTACTGCTCCAACTATCACTACCAAAATGTGTACAACTTGGGGCTGTCATGAGATGTGTTACACTTTGCTATCAGAGGGACGGGGTAGAGCTGAGACTGTCCTGTAATATAATTGGAAGTTTTAATACATATGAAACATTTTGCTATGCTCATGAAATTCAATCAGAAACAATTTACACATGGTCATATTCTTATACTACACAATCTAAACATTAAATGCATACTTTATTGACAACCTAAGTAGGCTCTATTATGATCACGAAGAAAAATCCAGCCCTACTGATGGTTCAATGGCACCATTCTTCTTTCTATCTGAGGGAATGCACTTCTCTCAGGTGCATCAATTGCAATGATACGTGCATTCAAGCTATAAGATCAATCAGTCATTTGCAAATTTGATGGCTTTTCTGGTATGTAACAAGGCTTTTTATGAGGCCCACCATCACATGTGACAATCAACAAAGGTTTAGCCATACCATCTGATGTTTGCAGTTTCCTTGAACTAAGGTGGCTCATACTCACATTAAATGTCCTTCACATGGCTGCAAGCAGTCACAAGATGTATTTTTTGCATTAAAGATTCCAACATATGTTGATCCTGAAAATGTGGCAATTGATGATAAAATAGTTCACATTTTCAATGCCAGCAATCACTGATGACACCAGCTTTGGCTACTACAAAGTCACAATCAGGTAATAACTCTTTATACCCCATGTCCATAAGCACTGGTGCCCACGTATAACCAGCTATCAGTCCAATTGCAACTCTATGTCTGTCATCTCATGAGTGGATGTGACTTCACTTGGCTCAAACATTGATACTACCTCCTCAAAATTTGTGATAGTTGATGAAGCAAGTATTCCATCCAGGTAATCAAGATTCATATGTACAATCTAAAATAAAAGGATCTGAAGAACTATACACCGACCAAAGTTGCATGCACAGCCCTGCAATCACTTCAATCAAGACGATGGCACATTTCTTTGGCAACGTAGGCATACTGCCATCTGCCAGTCAGGTAGTTATCTAACTCATGTACATAGATCTACATGATTGCCTACAGGAACACAACAAAAGACTAAAATACCTATCAACACATGTAAATTTTTGGCTATGATTAGGACTAGCTGCAGAAAAACATAAGGGTGCCCTCCTATGTCTGATTAATACTATATGGGATACTCAATGGAGGCTTCCTATCCACCCTGAGCCCGCCTCCCTTGCCTGCTCTTTCATGGAGGACTGGGCAAGAGCTTCCTCCTCTGAGGCACTTCCAGATCCCCTGCAGGAGGCAGTAGAGGCTCGCGTCGATGCGTCTGAGCCTGTTGTTCGTACTGCTCTTACTTTCCTCTCCTGCCCTCACTGATCATCCCAACACAAAGTTCCAGTTTGACTACATCACTCTGGAAAAGACACCTCTCCTGGGGATGATCACATAACCTACTCCGTCCTTAACACTTGTACTAATATTCCTAATGGCCCCTTACCCGCTCTCTACAATATGTCATGTGAACTTAGGGCTCTCCCGTCTAACTGGAAAAATACCACTACTATCCCTGTCCCTAAACCTGAAGATCCTGGGAAATATTGACCCATCAGCCTTACTTCCTGTGTTTGCAAGATGATGGAGAGAATTATACTACGCCACCTTCTTCACACCATAGATGGCTTCCACAACTCCCTTAATGATTTCATACATCGCAGCACAGTACACTCCACTGCTTCCTTTCATTGCGATCAGGCTGCCCCCATCTCTGTCTTCCTTGATATAAAGGGAGCCTTTGACATGGCTTAATTATAGCTGAGCTGGTGTGTTCAGAGGTTACAGAGCAACTTCTTCAATGGATCGTCTCTTACCTCACCGGACTTCAGGCCCAGGTTTGCATTGAAGGCTCTATATCTCCTGTTCAAGAAATTAACCTTTGCACCCCTCAAGGTGGAGTCCCGAGTCCCAACTTGTTTAACACTCTCATGCACTCCACTGCATCTCTCCTGTGGCCAACAAGAGTTGTACACTCAGGACATGCTGATGAGAAATCCTTGATCTGGGCTCCAGAGAATATAATTCACTTGGTTTCCATCTTTCAACTGTGAAAACAAAAGCCATGTGGCACGGCGGTCATGTTGTACCTACCCCGTTGTTATCAGGAATGTCCTTGGACTGGGTTAATGAAACAAACTACCTGGGTGTGTATGTAATTCACACACGTTGTCACATCCCTCAAGTCCACGATCTTCAAGACATATGCTTTCGATGCCTTGCTCCCCTCTCCACCACATGCAGGGGTTCCCTTGGTGCCACCATCCCTGTACTTCTCACAATGTAGTACAAGTCCTTGGTCCACTCCTGTGTTGACTACACTGCCCCTGCCCTTGCCAACATTAGTCCGACTGCTGTCAACCGTAACGAAGTTATCCACAGGAAGGCTGCTCGTATCATCCTCGAGGCCCCTCAGTGGACAAGATCTACTTCCCTATATGCCCAAATTGGTCTTTCCTCCTTACAGAATTGTGTCCAGGAGATTTACTTGAAACCTACCGTTTCTGTGGGATCTGCGGGTATGTCCTGGGCAACTTGACTCCAGCTCTCCGAGGCCGACCTCCTTCTAGAAGACAGTGGTGAGGGTCACTCATCCGAGCCCTTCAATAACACAACCCACTGCCTGATATTGTTGTCAACCCTAATGTTGGTTCATCTCCCTCTCCATGGATGAACTTTCAAACTGAAGTGATCGCCCTCGGTGCACCATTCCCAATATCTCATATGTTCCCGCACATACCACCTCTCCATGACTGCCCAATGGTCTCTAGGTAGGGTGATGGCTCTGTTGACCCTACCAAGGCTGGAGTCTACATCTCCCGTCCTGATGCCCCTAAGCTTATGAAACTAACTCTCTCTCTCTCTCTCTCTCTCTCTCTCTCTCTCTCTCTCTCTCTCTCTCTCTCTCTCTCTCTCTCTCTCTCTCTCTGAGTTTCTGACAGGGCATCATCCTCCACTCAGGGCCAGCTGATAGCTATCCTTGCTGCTCTTCTTGCTGAGGAAAATGCATGTGGTTTCTGCCCCCCTGCTTGTCTGCTGGACTCTAGGCCTGCTCTCGATGGGACTGCATTTGGATCAGGGGAGACTAAGGACCTTATCCTCCAAATACGAGGGCCAACATCAACACTTCACGATGCAGGCTGTCCGATGGCTATCTAGGCCTATCGGTATGTCGGGGAATGAGGCAGCAGATGCCTTGCCAAGACCGGCTGTAACAAGGCCACACCAGACTACAATGTTTGTCGAACACTTCTACAACTTAGGAGCCAAATTCGCCGCAAGCAGAGAGAAGCTTGGGAGGCACCCATCCCCCTAGACTCTCCGCCCACTAGGTACGATATCCTCCGTGAACTCCCTGACCTCTCGTATGTCTATGGAAAAGGGTCACGGAAAAGGGACGTGATAGCTGCCTGAATCATCATTGGGTACGACTTTGGTTGGGAGACTGGCATCCCCGCCTTCCCCAAGCAACGCGATTGTGCATTATGCCAAAGACCCGACAGCCGCGCCCTTGTCAACTACCTTCTCAAATGTCCCCACACACAACGCTTCTGCGACGCCTGCTGGACCACCAGTCCACGACCCCCAGACGATGATCCTCTCCATACTGGCCAGATATCATGTAAACAATACTGATGTGTTGAGGGAATGTCTCTCCTTCCTTAGGCTTTAGTATGTACTCGTGACACTTGCCTGGTGTTTCTGGCAGTATTGTACATGGGCATCTAGTGACAGTACTAGGATCCCGTTCCTCTATCAAGGAATAAAGTATTGAAATTGAAACTAAGTGGTACGGGGAACAAATTGGGTAATTAGAGAGGCTGTAGTGAGGCGAATGAAGAAGGATGGAGCGCCTCGTGGAAGCTCTCCTGGCAAGGGGTCGGTGTCGTTCCCATGACCTCTGACCTCACTCTTACCCGCAGGTTAACAAATGGCTTAAAGGCTCAACCCTTTCCACCAGACACCCAACACTTTCACTACCACCCAAGCATTTCATATCTACCACGGCGTGTTGTAGAAGCAGTAGTAACAGTAATACCACCACCAGCAGTAACATAGTAGTAGTAGTAGTAGTAGTAGTAGTAGTGGTAGTAGTAGTAGTAGTAGTAGTAGTAGTAGTAGTAGTAGTAGTATTTTTACAACTGATTTTAAATGCCAGTAAAACACCTCCCTAAATACATACACTGAGCAAGAGAACACGATTCCTTCCCTCTGGTTGTTGCTATACAGTGTAGCTGGCCAGGTCACCACCATTGATGACACCTGCCCGTACACTGTACTAGGGTAGTTGGCCCTCTGGTGGCTTATCTCTCTTCCCATTTACTGGAGTAACAGAACATAAGACACTGGACTCCACAAAAGGCCTACTGGTTCATACTAGGCGGGTCCTTCCTTCCACCGAGGAGCTCATATACCTATCCAACCTGTTCTTAAAACAATTCAAGGTTCCAGCCCTAACATCTGGCAAGCTATTGCAGAGATCTACCATCCTACTGCTATACCAGCGCTTCCCCACACGCAATGCGAGCCTAAATGTTTCTATCTTGAAGCCACTATTGCGAGTTCTGACCTGGTTGGATATCCTTACAACATGACCAATTTCCCTCGTATTTAGACTTGTCATCCATTTGTACACCTCTTATCATATCCCCTCGGGCCCTCCTGCTTTTCAGAGAATGTAAATTCAGTCTAGCAAGTCTTTCTTCATAAGTTAGATTCCTACTTCCTAAGTGTGTGTGTGTGGTGGGGGGAAGACGTACGAGGGGCGTTCCCCGGCTGCTGCAGGAGGGAGCGTACCGTCACTCCACCTGCCACAACATCCACTGACGTATGTGTGGGTCACAGGCTGGTGGTGGGTGGGTGCGGGAGGCGGGTGAGCTCACCTGACTGACTCATCATGTGTGATGCACAAGACCCTCCTCTCCCTCCCTCCCTCACACACCACACCAAGTGACAACTACCGCCAGGGTCACCTCCTGTGTGTGTGGCCTGGGCAAGACACTACGCCCACTCGTCCAGCCCACATTTTGTGGTCTGGACACTACATCCCTTCGTCCAACCCACACGATGCTGAGCCCTGGTCCTTACACTGACCTTATGCCTTCATGCTGAGCCCTGGTCCTCACACTGACCTTATGCCTTCATGCTGAGCCTTGGCCCTCACACTGACCTTATGCCTTCATGCTGAGCCCTGGTCCTCACACTGACCTTATGCCTTCATGCTGAGCCCTGGTCCTCACACTGACCTTATGCCTTCATGCTGAGCCTTGGTGCTCACACTGAGCCCTAAGTGGATCTCGCCTTACAGAAGCCATACTGGTGATCAGAGAGAAGACTGTGATTTTCGAAGTGTGTAAGGATATGGGAGTTGAGGAGGACTTCAGACTTCGGAAATGGTAGATGTTAAAGCAATAGGACGATAGTTCGAGGGGTCAGAACGGTCACCCTTCTCTGGGATGGGGATGTATCAATGCAGGCTTCCAAGGAGAAGGAAAAGTTTTGGCTTTTCAACAGAAACGGGACAGACGAGCAAGCACACTTTCAGTCCACGGGGATGGATGCCATCAGGACCATAAACCTTGCTTGTGTCCAGAGAAAGAAGTGCTTTTCTGATAGTCCGAAGAGAGATTACGGGAAGAAACATAGGATTAGTAAGAGGAGCATCAAGTGGTGAAGGAATGTAGTCATCCAAGGTCGAGTTAGGGGAGAAACGGCAACCAAAGAAAGTGGCTTTGTCTACAAGGGGAGAGACAGCCATAGTACCGTCGTCAGAACGGAAAAGTGAAGGAAAGGCAGAGCGACACAAGTTGTCAAGAGACGCCCTTAGCTAAAGACCAGCAAGACCTATCAGTGGATGACCAGGAGACATGATCACACTTCCTTTGAATCAAGGAACATTTGCTTCACGGTTAACGTGCTTGCAATGATTATGGCCAGTGATAATTGCTGGATGTGAGGCTGAGGAAGGAGAGGTTTTCCAAGCCCGATATGCATGATCCCTTGCCTGAATGGCCTCAGAACAGGAATGGATGAACCATGGATTGGATGAAGAGGTCGTCTAGGAGGAAGAGGGGGATAAATGCTTCCATTCCCACAACAATAACCTCTGCTATGCGTTTGGCGGAGACAGAAGCATCGCCACATGACAGACAGTAATTCAACCAACAAAAGTAGAAGAAAAAAAAACACCAAAAGTTACGCCAGATATTCCAGTCAGGTTCGTTCAGGTGCCAGTGCTTACGCTCGGACGTGCCTGCTGGAGGAGGAGGTGGCGCAGCGAGGAGAGATACATACATGAGTGTGTGATCACAGGAACCAGTAGGGGGCGAGGTTGTGTACATGACAGCGGGATGGACTAGGATGGCTTGTGGTGACGTTGTGACCACTGGTGGCAGACACACACACACACACACACACACACACACACACACACACACACACACACACACACCTCCTGCCTGGGGCACCAGTGCCCGAGGTGAGTGTGCCACTGAGCCAGTGCCCAGCAAGTGACACAATCCAGGCCAGGCCCTTACACACACACCCTCACCCACCCCCCCAGGGCCGGGGGGTCAACCATACCACAACCACCACACCACACTCTCTTCACTACCACACCACACTCTCCTGCGCTGACACGACCCACCAACACTTGTACTGCAGCTGACAAGACCCACCAACACTGTAACTGCAGCTGACACGACCCACCAACACTGTACGGCAGCTGACACGACCCACCAACACTGTTACTGCAGCTGACACGAACCCACCAACACTGTATGCAGCTGACACGACCACAAACACTGTACTGCAGTGACACGACCCACCACCACTGTACTGCAGTGACACGACCCACCACACTGTACTGCAGTGACACGACCACCAACACTGTACTGAGCTGACACGACCCACAACACTGTACTGCAGTGACACGACCACCAACACTGTACTGCAGTGACACGACCCACCAACACTGGTACTGCAGCTGACCCGACCCACCAACACTGTACTAGCAGCTGACACGACCCTCCAACACTGTACTGCAGCTGGACACGACCCACCAACACTGTAACTGCAGCTGACACGACCCTCCAACACTGTACTGCAGTGACACGACCACCAACACTGTACTGAGCTGACACGACCCATCAACACTGTACTGCAGTGACACGACCCACCAACACTGGTACTGCAGCTGACCCGACCCACCAACACTGTACTGGCAGCTGACACGACCACCAACACTGTACTGTCAGCTGACACGACCCTCCAACACTGTACTGCAGTGACACGACCCACCAACACGGTACTGCAGCTGACCCGACCCACCAACACTGGTACTGCAGCTGACCCGACCCACCAACACTGTACTGTCAGCTGACACGACCCTCCAACACTGTACTGCAGCCTGACACGACCCACCACACTGTACTGCAGTGACACGACCCACCAACACTGGTACTGCAGCTGACCGACCCACCAACACTGTACTGTCAGCTGACACGACCCTCCAACACTGTACTGCAGCTGACAACGACCCA
This sequence comes from Panulirus ornatus, assembly GCF_036320965.1. NCBI lineage: Eukaryota > Metazoa > Arthropoda > Malacostraca > Decapoda > Palinuridae > Panulirus > Panulirus ornatus. The sequence continues at coordinate 1,082,053 of NC_092281.1, forward strand.
CCAACACTGTTACTGCAGCTGACACTACCCACCAACACTGTTACTGCAGCTGACACTACCCACCAACACTGTACTGCAGTGACACGACCCACCAACACTTGTACTGCAGCTGACACTACCCACCAACACTGTACGCAGCTGACACGACCCCCAACACTGTACTGCAGCTGACACTACCCACCAACACTGTACTGTCAGCTGACACGACCCACCAACACTGTAACTGCAGCTGACACGACCCATCAACACTGTACTGCAGCCTGACACGACCCACCAACACTGTACTGGCAGCTGACACGACCCCCAACACTGTACTGCAGTGACACGACCCACCAACACTGTACTGCAGCCTGACACGACCCACCAACACTGTATGCAGTGACACGACCCACCACACTGTACTGCAGCTGACCCGACCCACCAACACTGTACTGCAGCTTGACACGACCCACCAACACTGTACTGCAGCTGAACACGACCCACCAACACTGGTACTGCAGCTGACCCGACCCACCAACACTGTACTGCAGCTGACCCGACCCACCAACACTGTACTGCAGTGACACGACCCACCACACTGTACTGCAGTGACACGACCCACCACACTGTACTGCAGTGACACGACCCACCACACTGTACTGCAGTGACACGACCCACCACACTGTACTGCAGCTGACCACGACCCACCAACATGTACTGCAGTGACACGACCCACCACACTGTACTGCAGTGACACGACCCACCAACACTGGTACTGCAGCTGACCCGACCCACCAACACTGTATGCAGCTGACACGACCTACCAACACTGTACTGGCAGCTGACACGACCCTCCAACACTGTACTGCAGTGACACGACCCACCAACACTGTATGCAGTGACACGACCCACCAACACTGTACTGCAGTGACACGACCCACCAACACGGTACTGCAGCTGACCCGACCCACCAACACTGTACTGAGCTGACACGACCCAACAACACTGTACTGCAGCTGAACACGACCCACCAACACTGGTACTGCAGCTGACCCGACCCACCAACACTGGTACTGCAGCTGACCGACCCACCAACACTGTATGCAGTGACACGACCCACCAACACGGTACTGCAGCTGACCCGACCCACCAACACTGGTACTGCAGCTGACCCGACCCACCAACACTGACTGCAGCTGACACGACCCACCAACACTGGTACTGCAGCTGACCCGACCCACCAACACTGTACTGCAGTGACACGACCCACCACACTGTACTGCAGTGACACGACCCACCAACACGGTACTGCAGCTGACCACGACCCACCAACACGGTACTGCAGCTGACCCGACCCACCAACACTGTAACTGCAGCTGACACGACCCAACAACACTGTACTGCAGTGACACGACCACCAACACTGTACTGGCAGCTGACACGACCTACCAACACTGTACTGCAGCTTGACACGACCCACCACACTGTACTGCAGCTGAACACGACCCACCAACACGGTACTGCAGCTGACCCGACCCACCAACACTGTACGGCAGCTGACACGACCCACCAACACTGTACGGCAGCTGACACGACCCAACAACACTGTACTGCAGTGACACGACCCACCACCACAGTGTAGGACGGTCATCACCCACATAGTGTAGGACGGTCATCACCACACAGTGTATGACGGTCATCACCACACAGTGTAGGACGGTCATCACCACCCACCACACAGTGTTAGGACGGTCATCACCACCCACCACACATGTAGGACGGTCATCACCACACAGTGTAGGACGGCATCACCACACAGTGTAGGACGGTCATCACCACCCACCACATAGTGTAGGACGGTCATCACCACACAGTGTATGACGGTCATCACCACCCACCAACACAGTGTAGGACGGTCATCACCACCCACCACATAGTGTAGGACGGTCATCACCACACAGTGTAGGACGGTCATCACCACACAGTGTAGGACGGTCTTCATCACCCACCACACAGTGTAGGACGGTCATCACCACCCACCACACAGTGTAGGACGGTCATCACCACCCATCACACAGTGTAGGACGGTCATCATCACCCACCACACAGTGTAGGACGGTCATCACCACCCACCACACAGTGTAGGACGGTCATCACTACCAACCACACAGTGTAGGACGGTCATCACCACACAGTGTAGGACGGTCATCACCACACAGTGTAGGACGGTCATCACCACCCACCACATAGTGTAGGACGGTCATCACCACACAGTGTAGGACGGTTATCACCACACAGTGTAGGACGGTTATCACCACACAGTGTAGGACGGTCATCACCACCCACCACACAGTGTAGGACGGTCATCACCACCCACCACACAGTGTAGGACGGTCATCACCACACAGTGTAGGACGGTCATCACCACACAGTGTAGGACGGTCATCACCACCCACCACATAGTGTAGGACGGTCATCACCACACAGTGTAGGACGGTTATCACCACACAGTGTAGGACGGTTATCACCACACAGTGTAGGACGGTCATCACCACCCACCACACAGTGTAGGACGGTCATCACCACCCACCACACAGTGTAGGACGGTCATCACCACACAGTGTAGGACGGTCATCACCACACAGTGTAGGACGGTCATCACCACCCACCACACAGTGTAGGACGATCATCACCACCCACCACACAGTGTAGGACGGTCATCACCACACAGTGTAGGACGGTCATCACCACCCACCACACAGTGTAGGACGGTCATCACCACCCATCACACAGTGTAGGACGGTCATCATCACCCACCACACAGTGTAGGACGGTCATCACCACCCACCACACAGTGTAGGACGGTCATCACCACACAGTGTAGGACGGTCATCACCACACAGTGTAGGACGGTCATCACCACACAGTGTAGGACGGTCATCACCACCCACCACACTGTGTAGGACGGTCATCATCACCCACCACACAGTGTAAGACGGTCATCACCACCCACCACACAGTGTAGGAAAGGTCATCACCACCCACCACACAGTGTAGGACGGTCATCACTACCAACCACACAGTGTAGGACGGTCATCACCACACAGTGTAGGACGGTCATCACCACACAGTGTAGGACGGTCATCACCACACAGTGTAGGACGGTCATCACCACCCATCACACAGTGTAGGACGGTCATCATCACCCACCACACAGTGTAGGACGGTCATCACCACCCACCACACAGTGTAGGACGGTCATCACCACACAGTGTAGGACGGTCATCACCACACAGTGTAGGACGATCATCACCACCCACCACAACAGGGGACCACTCTGGGAATAAACCTATGTTCGTTGCCCCAGCAACGCCTAGACTCAAGCTGCGGCCTCTAACAACCCATTCGATCACACTTACCATCACACACAAGTCTTGATCATCATCATCATCATTACCTGGTTGCTGCTTAATGATGACCACACACACACACACACACAAAAAAAAAATGGGTTTGCCAGAGAAAGCGAAAGGTGTGGCCACCACCAGACTTTAGAAACTGGAATATCAAGCTTGTTTTTTTCTGACGCAGAGGTTCCCAACGTGGGCTGACATGACAGGGTCGTGCCCAACACTGTACTGCAGCTGACACGACCCACCAACACTGTACTGCAGCTGACACGACCCACCAACACTGTACTGCAGCTGACACGACCCACCAACACTGTACTGCAGCTGACACGACCCACCAACACTGTACTGCAGCTGACACGACCTACCAACACTGTACTGCAGCTGACACGACCTACCAACACTGTACTGTCAGCTGACACGACCCACCAACACTGTACTGCAGCTGACACGACCCACCAACACTGTACTGCAGCTGACACGACCCACCAACACTGTACTGCAGCTGACACGACCCACCAACACTGTACTGCAGCTGACACGACCCACCAACACTGTACTGCAGCTGACACGACCCACCAACACTGTACTGCAGCTGACACGACCCACCAACACTGTACTGCAGCTGACA